>NW_010166839.1:0-6525 GCF_000695765.1 Mesitornis unicolor
AATAATATAGTAGTAATATAATATTAAATAAATTATAACACTGTCAAGTATTGCTACTTGTGACTTACAGAAATACATTACTTTAGTAGTGAACTACTACAGAAAAATAAATGCACATTTCATTAGATATAAGGTAATAATGTTATGGCTCATATGCACCCAATACACCAAATACATCCTTCCCATCATCTTCTAATTCACAGACCAAAGGCTTTAGCCAGTAACGTATCCAGATGTTTTGCTTTAAGTCTCAAAAGAAGTCTTTGACAAAGTCAAGAAAAGATCCTAAATCTATTGAATCCTGTCACCACAAAATAAGTCTAAATTATCCTTTTGTTCCTCCAGCTAGGATACTGAGGCACTTCTCACAAGTCCCCAGTTCTTCATGCTATTTGAGTAACAAACGCATCACATAACATCTTCAGGTGAATTTAAAAAAAGAGAATGAGGAGAGGGAATGCAGTAATCTTGACTGTGAGGTTTAGTGTGTCTCATGCGTGCACTTTGAACTGAAGCCTGTGAAAGGCTTCAGGCCTTCATAAAGAAAAAAGGTTGGAAGAAGAACCTAACCATGCAGAGGATGAATGGAGATTTTTTACATTGTAGAGCATATGGAATTATGAAAAAATATTTGGTGCTGCCAAGCTCTCACTGCTCTAATTCACCTGCCTTCTACATCTCCATATCCTGTTTCTGCTGTTCTGCATGATGTCCTCTCCCAAGCTCCTGCATTTTTACAGCTCCAGTTTCTCACTCCTGTTGAGGAGACCTCCTCTTTCTGCCTCTGTGGTACTCACCATAACATGCCTACCTGCCTCCCCAACACGCTTCTGGCAACTGTTATTTCTCTCACGTGTTTCTATCACCTCCAGCACACCAAGATGTTTCTGTCAGAGCATATCCACGGATAGCACAGACTCGTGCCTGTGCCACACTGTAGAGAGAAGAGGTCCTGACGCAGTCTGACTCTCAACAGGAGCTCTTTCAAGCCCCTTCTGACTAGCGGTACAGTCAGTGAGAGTGAGAAATGAGTCTGCCTGTGGCTGTCTGCCCTGAGGAGCTGAGTGGAGGCTAGTTTGTCACACCTGTGCACCCAGCTGCAAGAATTTCAGTTCCTGGAGGGGAGGGAGGGGAGCTATTTCTGTAACATGCCATGGCAATCACTACTGATGCATGCAGCACACCATCCAAGGAGACAGGAAAGTTGCTAGGGGATGGTTATTCACGTTTAATCCTACTCTTTCTACACAACATGTTACATTTTCCCTGCTGCAAAGTGAAGCTGAATCTGGGTGTCTTAGGGATGCAGGGGAGTTCCCCCTCCATGGCTTGGTGGACTCCAACCCAGGACTCCTTCCATCCCAGTCAGACACAGGTGGCTGATGCAGTTCCCATTTGTGGTTCTGGCCAGTGGCAGGGCTGACCACGTACACCGCAGGCACAGATGCGCACAAGACACTAGTGGAGTCAGTGATGCAGATAAGCACAGTCAGAGAGCAATGCCTTTAAAATCACCCAGGTAAACGTGAGATTCCCAATCCCGTTCCTCTCATTCAAAGCATATCAGAGCAGGAGTTTGCCACTGGTCACCAAAGCTCCCTCACTCTGGGATGCTGGCCCCCAGATCTACCAGCCCCTACAACTGCCAACCATTTCTCCTATTGCTGGTACTCAGACCTCTCATCCTATCTGCCTGCTTGTCCAGCTTGAAGTTTTGTAGTGTGCCTACATGCACACACAGAAGAGAGCACACTTATGCAGAAAATACTCAGAAATGGAGTTTAGTAAGAAGATACACTAAAATGTGGTGACAGAGTGCAGTGTTCAGACAGGCAAGGGTGCTGACCAGCAGCCTGCTTGCATTTCACCAGACATTTTTATCTCCTCTCCTCTCAATTTTTCCATGCTTTTTTCCCCAGTTATCTTAATATGCTCTTATGTCTCCACAGATGAAAAACCCACTCCTACATTTCTTTTTCCCATTGGTCCCAGTTTTGTTACATTCATGCCTATGGTGTTTCTGACTCCACTACCTAGGTCATCAAAGCTTTCTATATACTTGTATAAGTATACTGACAAGGTTACTTGAGTTCTGTGGTACTGCAAAATTTCACTGACCCAGAGGTTCCCAATACTGCCCTCCAATTACCTGTGAAGGTTCACTGCCGCTCACCTAACTCCCCACTAATCACCTGTGAAATTCAGTTACATCACAGCACTATCTGTACCCAAAGCTGATACTTCTGGTGCCATTACCAAGGTCATCTCAATCCCATATGGTATTACTGACATGGCTACCTGGGTACTGTTGGCCTTGCAAGATTTGCCTTCCCAAAACATTCCACTTGAAATTATCTGTGAAGTTTGGGTATTTCTCACATAATTCCCCTTAGTCACCTGTGAAATCTGGTCATTCCCCACCATAGCACACACCTTCCCTCCACTCATTTCTGCTGTCATATATTCTCACACCTCTCCATCCCTTTAGTTTTCCTCTCCTCTAAACCCTCATATCCTCCCAAATGCTTATCCCAGTCATCATCCTTCTGATCTTTCATCCTTGAAGATGGATACTCAGAGAAAAACTAGATGATTCATGAAATCTAAGTAGATCTGATTTTCCCCTTGGAAAGGGATAGAGTTCTCAGAATTTTTACATATATTTGTCACCCACCAAAGGATAAAGAAGTCTTTTCATTTTATATTGCTGGTTTCAAGTCCAAGAAAAGCAGCATCTTAATATAGTATCCTTCCCTTTTCCTCCACCAGGTTTTTGCCTCTGTTGACAGGAAAACAGTCATCCATAAGAACTCTCTCCAGCAGATGTCAGCTCCTACTTCTTGTAATGAGAATTTCGCAATGAAAACAAGCAGAGAAAAGGGGATGATGAAGCATGGTTCTTCAGCATCAGGAAGATGAAAAGTTTTCCTTCCCATTCATGAGCAGTGTAACAGCTGAGCTCCCATTAGTTTAACTCATGCACTCGGGATTCATTTCTTTGCTACCATTAATCACTTTATCCCTCTCTGAGGGAGCAAAAAGGCACACAGAATTCTGCTTTTTGAGATTTCCCCAATGGAATAAATTACCCCAGAAAGAGTGAATGAAGCATAATTTTTTATCAATATTGTCAAAGACTCTTCAATGTTGATATAAATGACTATGCTTTGATGTTTTGGGATATTTGCTCATGGCTCATGCAGTCAAACAGGGCTGAGCCAATCCCAGAAGGAGCTGTCAAATTAAAACCCTGTTGTCCGTATCACCTATTGCTCTAATCTCCTCAGATCACACACCAGTTCACTCAGTCCTGTTTCTCAGCTTTCCAATTTCCTGCAACTCCAAAACACAGTTGTGATCCATTTACGCTGCAGAAACACCTGCCAGAGAAAAGATTCATTAGCAATTGCTCTTGCAGGAAGCAGTGATACAACAGAGCTCTAGCAGGAGCACCAGAGTTTTGCCATAAAATGAGCATTTTTGTAAGAGTCCTTCATCACTTATGCTGCTGTGCTTGACCTTGTTCTGAGCAGGAAGCATCACTGTCTCCTCTCTTTGAAATGGTATTTAGTGGTGTAATGCAGCCTAGAATCAAGAAGGGACGAACCTGGTCACCAGTAATTCCTGCAGTAAGCATCTAGATACACAAGGCCCACAGAACAAATTCCTTCAGCCTCTTTGCAATAGGTACAGTTATGCAACTAAAAAACCAATAACTCAACACCAACAGAAAAGGGAGAGATTAAATCAGAGAAGCAAGGAAGCAATTTTGAATTCCTAAAGAAGGAATCGGGGAAAATGGGCAAATAAATTACATCCTGTTGTCATTGTTACACATAAGTTAACAGGATTTGAAGGGGATTCAATTTTATAGGCTAATACTTTGCAGAGAAATGTGATTTTGATAGCATTTCATTTTAGCAACATTAAGACCCCTAAAAGCTGCTTTCCAGATGACACAGAACGTCTGAGTCTGATAATCAGGGCTCTGACTTCCAAGTTAGGCATCTAAAATCACTTCTTCAAAATCACAGCATTCACTATTAAGGCACAGAATATTAGTGAACACTTCACTATGTCAATTCAAATTTTAAAGAATATTCATTTATTCAAATTATTTCTTCAAAGTCAAAACTGACATTTAAGCACTTAGCATTTACATATATCCTTAAGCAATTGCTTTTTAATTATTTTAAGTGTAAGCCTAAAACTAATGTTTAAGGGTCAGCCAAGAGTGAGGACTCACTACTGTACACTGTAAAAGATTAGAACATTACAGCAAAGAGCATGCAGCCTGAGCAGACAAAACAGATAAAATGTGGAGAAAAGTGATCAAGGATTTATCCTTATTTCCTTGGAAGAAAGAATAGATCAGTTAGCTACAGATAAGCTAGACAAAGAGAAGCGAAGAAAAAGAGGACATTGATACCAAGGGCAGTGAGAGAGAAAGTAAGAAGGGCAAATGTGAAGCAAAACTGATATGAAAAGTAATCACAGACTGGGAAAGTGGGAGAGAAAGCAAGGACTGGATAACATACTCAATTGTGACAGAACAGAGGACATCTAGGCAGTGCACAGGAAAGATACTGAAACTCCAAAGGCTCCTGCGTTGCCTGCTTCCATATACTCACCACTCACTTGATGTGAAAATACACATAAGTGAGAAATTATCTGACCTCACAGGGAACAGAGCTCAGAGGAGTCTGATTTTTCAAGTCAACATTTAACACTGTACACACCAAAACAAAATTTATTTCTACTCAACTCCTCCATAGTGCTGAGTTCAAGCCTTAGTTTTGTAAGGGTGTTCACCTTTAATATTCTTTCAATATTCTTTCAATATCTTAAAGGCTAGCAGGTTCTTGTAATTATTAACTTAGTCAGATTGTATTTGAAAAAGAAAAAAATATAACTAAACAATGTCATTTAATATTGTGTAAAGTATGCCTAGGTCACTAATTATTTATTTTAAAAGTCACCTCAGGATTGGCTTTTTTGTTCCTTTTTAAATTTCCCTATTACTACCATTTTGTCAGAAAGACGTTTTTGTATGTTGGCTAACATGGTCTAGACCTTGCTCTTTTCTCATTGGTCTGCACATCTGCATTACAACTGAATTTACTATATATGTTGTGTTTTACACATGTTGAATAATTTCTCCTCTCTTTATTATCCCTACAAATGGTTTTACGCAGCTTCCAAGGCTGCATTCCTTTGCTGACCAGTATCCGACCATGGGCCAGTTGTTTTTTAGTCATAGGGCGTCTAGTAACCTCACTACCTTCACTTTCAAGGCTTCTGCCCATGCCTGTGCTCCTCTGCTCTGTTCTAAGGTCATAGATAGCTCATGCTCCACAGAACAACGAGTTGTAATTACTTTGCATTACTTAAAAAAAATATTTGTGTTAAGTGTTATGCCACACAACTGTACAAAGCAAAGCAAGAGGCAGGTAATAGTCCCCTGGACACTAGATAATAATCTAGCAGCAATTAGATAGTTGCTAATACAGCTAAACAAGCATAAAAAAACCTTCTCCAGGCTGACCAAGATGAGCCCAGACAAAGCCTGACAGATGTTGAAGTCAGCGCTGGTGGCTTAACACAACATTGCGACCAGTTCGCAGCAACGGCAACTCCACATTTACCGAGCTACAAGACTATTTCATGGATCACACAAACACATCCATCATGGTAAAAAGATCTACACAGCTCTATTTTCCTGGGTAGCTGTGCAGATCTATATGAAGACATTGGTACCTGATACAGTTTCATTCAACAGTGACAGAACCTTGCTTTATTCAGTAAACTTGCTATCTTCAATTTCCTATTGCTTTACAGGTTAATATTAGGAGTTTAGGTAAGATTCCGCTCCATGTACCAGGCCTACGCTAAAGAGCATCTGTCTGTCTGATTTGATTGCACCTTTCTTCCTTTAATATCAACCTTTCCTTTCTTCTTATAAATCCACAAGGATACAAATACATTTCTGAAAACCAAGCTAAATAATACCTGAAGCAGCCGCTCACCATTCAAGGACAGAAATGTTTTATACTTTCACAAATGGAAGCCTAAACTCCAAATCTACATCTGATACAGAAATCCTCAGTAAAGGCGTAAATATTCAAGCATATACTCTCTAACTTTAAACAATCAAAGTGTTTGTCACCGTCAAATAGTTCAAATAAAGAGTGAAACTAACAAAGAATAAGAAATTCCATAAAACTGAAACTGAGTAAGCTTGTTTTGATTTTTCTGCCTGCATACTTTGTGATCCTTTAAATTATTCTTGGGTCATAAGCTGCAAGACTATCCTCACAGTTATAATTGTTAAAAATACTCATTTATGCTCTCTGGGAATTTAAGAGTTATTAAAATACCGAAGACTGCATCAAAATAATTAGAATTACCTTTCTAGGAACTACAAGTCTGTAGCAAAATGAACAGACACGGGAAAAAAGCAGGCGGGGATCCTATGAATTTGCTTTTCTCTAGGATACAGGCTGCAACCTTGACCACTGAGTTGTC
>NW_010166839.1:6541-12617 GCF_000695765.1 Mesitornis unicolor
CCTGCTGAAATCCCTTCGAACATTTTAAGTTTCTCATGCTCCTTCCAGTGCCCTCAAAGCTATTTTGTCATTTCCTTGTTCAATGTTTTAACTCACATTTCGCTGCAATTCTTTAATAGAGCAGTAAAGTCGTTGCACATTTTTCTAAAAGAAAAAAAAGAAAAAAAAAGTCCCATGGGAAATATTTTGGTGTTTTCCTTTTAAAAAATACTTCTGGGAAAGTTTCTATAGTGACTTTCAAGATCTTGAAGACTCTGTATTGTAAGTAAGAGAAGTTTGGAAGAAATGCCATGTAATTAGTTTCCATTAACATAATTAGGAGGCCGAGCTGAAGCTTATACAATTTTCTACTTTGTGAATTGCTAAAGAGCAATTTCATTTTAAGAGATGAAGGTAGAGATAGAAATCATAAGGTTCCATCACAAGAATTTTCCACTTTTGTTGGAGTGGGTGTGGGAATACCAGTCTTAAACAAAAGGTCAAAGTTGAGCATGTGAAGAAAGGGTGAGAAGAAATAATAATTTAAAAAAGTTTCAATTTCTTTCCCCTACACCACATTTATTTGAAATCGAAGGCCTTCTATCTAAGCCTCCAAAAATCTGGTTTCTCAAAGTTATCCAAATTCCCTGTCTGATTTCTGTTGGAAGCTCAGACAAAACCAAAACACTACAATTTCAAGCATGCAGTATTTTCCAACAGAAAAGGACTCTTTCAAAAATCTGTGAACACTTTAAATATCGATATCAGTTTTGGCTCAATAATTTTAAATTAACATTTCAGTCAACACCTCTGAATTTTGTTATATTCATTTATTTTGCTGTTATTCCCACAGCTTCAAAGATTTGAACTTAAAAATTAGTTTCTGCTTCTATCGAAAAGTTTTCCAGAACTCCATTTAAAAACCTTGAAGGAGAAGGCAAATAAATAAACATCCCCACAAAACTTATTGCATATTTAAAGTCCTGTGGGTTGTTGGTTTTATAGTCCTTAGCGCTGCAGAACAGAAATGATAACTCGTAAGAAGGTCCAGCAGAGACGCACCTAGCATATACTCTGTAATGGTAAAGGTTTGGTACACAACCCCCATAAATAAGAAAATATTCCCAACTCTAGTAAGCTTAATGCCCATGTCTGATTTTTATTAAGATGATAGTTTCTTCCTCTCAGGATTTTTTAATGTACCGCTTCTTCCTCTGGGTTTCCTTAGGTTTACAGAACATTTGTCTGTTCACTCTTGTCTGAATACTGGGAGTATTATTATGCCTTAAAGGAGTATAAATAAAACTATTAAAAAAACATGCATTTTTCTCTTCCTAGATCTCAAGGTGAAATTTATTTTCAAACTAGGTATGTCCTTCATTTCTCCTATTGTTTGCATATGCTAATTTCTATGCAGATCAAAAGTCTGACAAATTCTAGTGCTTCAAGTTCATAATCACAAGAAAAAATGTATTTATGTGTGACTGAAAAGTGGTGTGCCCAGTTTTTACTCCATATGAAAAGGGTGTGGAAAAAACCACAGCTTCAATACACATAGCAAGAGGGAAGGGAAGACAAAATTTTGTTTTATGATTGCTGAATAGAAACTGGAAGAGAAAACAGCCCCTTTTTTTTCTCTCCAAGACACGTGAGAACTTCAGCTTTTGAAAATAAACTGCTCAGATAAACTGTTTTCCCCTGTTCTGCAACAGTCACTCTTCTTTGATAAACAAGATAGAATTGCTGAACTTCCACAGAAATTAGTGTCATTAAATACAGGTCTAACAAAGAACACCTGAATATGTTTTGCTGAATATGAAGTGACCTCCCTTTACAAAGATAAAGCAACAAAACCCACCGTTGTCTGACAGAGCTGCTCTTAGGGCTGCAGTCCTTGATGGTGGTGCTGGACTTGCCCCACTGCAGAGTCTGCAAGGCTGAGGAGAGAGAAATTCAGACAGTGCCAGACTCTACACTCTCTTTCCTGACTTTCCCAGCTATGACTGTGCCAGTCACTGCAAAGAGCTTAAAGCACGATTTCTAAACGTAGGATGGGTTGGAATTTTTAGATCTTCATTTCAGTTTCTATGTGGATCAGTAAAGTGTGTTGAGCTGGCTCCATCCCATCACCACATTGCATCAGACCACCCCTTTTGGGCAGGCAGCACACAACCGTATCTTCTCGTTTGGTTACAACAATCACGATGAAACTGGCAACTGTGTCTGCAAATTTGCATTGTTTTTTCAAACTCATGGTGCTATTTCCAGAAGCGCCTGCAAACCAACATACATATAATGTCTCCTGTCCTTTTTTGGAAATACCAAGTCATTATTTATTTAGACCTAATAAATACATCAAGTAAAGTTAGTAAGTTTGTCTTCTTACAGATCTTTAAATCTTAAGAATTATCTCATATTAGATTGGTCAACAAATATGAAAAGTAGCACTGCTTACACTATATTACTGATAATTACTTACTTCCAAGCCTCTTGTGAAATTATTTCTGTATTCTCCCCTGCTTCTCCCTTTTTCCTCCCTAGATTTCTCCTCTGTCCCCTTTCCTTAATTCCTGGTATTTTGCTTGTGTACTATCATTTTACACCAAAAATTAATGCCCTTACAAGTCATCTGTTAGGAAAACTACATATTCTTTCAGACATTGAAAAACATAGATACAAGAACTGTTTGAAGAGTGATTTTATTTGTCACTATACCTATGCGAAGCATAAGCTAATTTGTTTGAAAATAATTTGTTCTAAATCTTTTGGGTGTGCAGGGAGAAATAACCAAATTAAAATTGTCCTATAAAACTACTAATTCTTCTTTCTTCTAAATGGATTTTTTTCTATGATCTTGCCTATGAGCCAAATCTTTCAGAAGCCAACCAACATCTTAACATGAATCCTTTTATGTAAAAGACTATGTATTAATGCAAAATACACAACATCTACGTTGAGGAAAGATAGTGGTCAGATGAAGGTGTAGACTGGATTTTTAAAGGCTGTTAAAGCTAGAAATGAGGGAAACCATCCTTACAGCATAGAAATAGCTCACAAGTAAAGACAGAACTTCTGAGTATTTCCAAGTTCTGCAAAGACTTCTGAAGCTGAAGTGTAACTGGGACACAGACTGAACCCCAAAGTCGTGGGCTTGGTGGTTTTTGTGTTTTGCTTTTGTGGTGTTGGTGGTTGGTTGGTTGTTTTTTAAATGTACACATACTGTAGGGTTTAATTCCACAGAGGAATGCGCATTAGAAATACAGCTGTCATTTGAAAAGGTGTTTTCTGCTGTCTGTATGCCCCTTCTTTAGCCTTCCTCTGAGAATGCAGTGCCAGAGGAAAAGCACTACAGTTCTGGGCTGAAAGTCCTGGGGACCAGGAGACTGAAGTTATCCCCAATAGTGAAAAAACTGTGCAGATACAGCAAGGCACAGCTCTCTCCACTCCCCTTCTTCAATCTGAGATCAGCCTGAGATTTCAGTTGAGCTGTTTCCAGCGACCAGGATAGCAAAATATTTATAAAGTTGATTTTGGGCACTCATGTTAGGATACCACACAGAGTCTGACACTTCTTGAGAAAACTGAGTCACATCAAATCACTAGTCTCTGGCAGAAATTATATTTAAAACATATGTTGCTACCAAAAAAGTGCTGGTTTTATTTTAGAAAGAGACTTATCTGAAGCAGACTGCATTGCACAAAGAACTACCAATATTGCCATATGCATATGCTAAAGATTTAGTTCTGAAAGCTGCCTTTCACTTCTGAAGGAAAAACTGCTTTCGATCTCCTAAATGAAATACAATAGCACCAACTGCCGCTGTCTCAACCGATGACTGCTAGATCCTGTTACTATAAAAGCATGAACTACTTTCCAGCACAAAAGCTCATTTACCTCATGAATCAGCTGCAACCCATCTTTGGCCTTAGCTGCCAATGAAGCTCTTTCATCTCTATTCAGATGCAAACCTCCCTGATCTGTGTAATAAGCTAGAAATCATCATAGGGAGGGGGGAGACCCAGCTAGAAAACATTTTCCTTGTTACAAAACAACAACAAAAACATCTTCCCCAGACAAGTCAGCGGAGAAGTATTTTATTATTGCAAGTAAATATTATTAAAGAACTCCTGTGTCATTCCCTAGCTTTAAAATGGCCCTGCCAGATGTTACATATCTTCGCCACATATTTCTGTGTCTGTCCTGCCTCCTTTGACTGACTCAGTGGTCATGTGCAACAGAGATGCACTGAATAATCAGAAGCAGACTTCAGGGTCTAACAAAAGAGCAACTGTTGGAGCTCAGAGCTTTTAGCATTTGCAGTTATCAAATGTTTCAAAGAATTTGACTTGTGCTCCTTTTCTGAAGTCTCTATGCTAACAGAGTATTTGTGAAAGGAGGAAATTTTTACAGAGAAAAAAAACCATTGCACTCTTCTGCTCTGTTCTTATTCATAGAAATCTTCTTTCATAGGTGATGCTACTGCATCAATAAAATACAGCCCATTGCATGGGCATGTCCTTTAATAATTTGGAGGTAAAACTAACGGAGCTATTACAAGGTAACATATACACCCTGATGCTTAAAATTAATGACTAATAATACTCAACATCAGTAAGAGGTTAAATGTTATTCATAATTTCTAGTTGCCTTTGAAGTATAGTACACATCAGGACCTGTTCACTCTGGTCAGAGATAATTGGCAGTTTTCTAAGTATGATTATGTCCTCTAATCTGTGCTACAATTTTATTATTACAGCTTGGTTGTTTACCTGCATTTCGATAACTACAGAATTCCAGAGCACTATAACTTTCTTGACTACTGCTTTTGAACAATTAGAAATATGTAACAAAAATACTTCTGCAAAGCTCAGGGAGGAAATTTTAAAATACTGTATACAAAGACATCCACTATTTAGAAAGATAGCACATCTGGTCTTCACCTGTAATACTTCTACTTTAAGAGCTAAGCAAATCATTCTAAGGCACCAGCTCTAATCCAAAAGCTAATGCCCAGAATCAAAACCAGTGCCCCAAGGTAAACCACTCTTCAGCTGATAATGTGCTCTGGAAAGCCAGATAGTGGACCCCTGATTTGCAACAGGTACATACCTCATGCCACCTTCCCATGCAGGAATTCACTTCATTTTGACCCATTGTATTTCCCTATATAGAAAACAGACTGTCTTAACAAAACGAGTGAACTCTGGAACCCGTTCAACATCCTTCAGGGGCAAGACATTTTCAGCAATTGTTATTTTCAATATGTATCAACCTGTTCTATTAAATTTATTTCTAGCATTCTGCAAGTAAACCTGTCTGATTATGAACAAGTTAAATATGCTCTGCTTTTTCTTTTTTGAGCTACTTTGATAGCAAATGACATTCTTGTGACAATTACAGCAGACTATTTTCTTGTACAGTAAAGCAAACCACTCTAAAGATCACCTCATTTTAAGGCTAGAAGAGGCTACGATGATCATCCAGCTTCCCACAGAATAAATCTCTTTCATCCTACACCTAACTCATCTCTAAAACTCATTATTCCATGTGCATCTTGAAGAAATTCAGTCTCTAATAAGCAACCAGCTGAGTTTTTATTTTAACTTGGAGTAATAGTTTGCATATCCTTTTATACTGTGAATCATTGCAAGGAAGAATACTACAGCCTCATGCTTATCTGTTAGGGCATCTTGCTGTACTTCATACAAGCAAGAGTCAAAGGACTGCTCTACCAAGAATTCAATCAGTCCTTAATGCCTCAACAATAGCAAAAAGTCTGTTGAAAGTCTTGGGTTTATCCTATATAACTCCTTTTATGTTAGGAATGGGGATGTTTCTCATGAGGTTCATGACCACGCCTGAGTTCAGATGGAAAGTGTCACAAAGATAACAGGAAGTTCCATTTGGCAGCCTTGTTGCAGTCTGGCAGAATCTGCTGTGCACTTGAACAGGGCTTGTGACATGGCCATAGTTTTGGATTTATCAGTTTGCAACACAGACTGTTGTCCAAAAAGACACATTTCTCTAAAAGAAAGCCTTCCTGACCTCCCCTGTGTGAAGTGCATATGCTTTTCTGGGTTAAAAACTGGCTGGATG
>NW_010166840.1:0-10253 GCF_000695765.1 Mesitornis unicolor
ACTGTGAGGCCACTCTCAGCTGCCTGTAGGCCTCATCAGGAAGGGGTCAGCCATGCCTACGGCATAACCTATTGCTCAATTAAGATGGCTTATGCTTGAATCCTAGCTGCACTGCTTCTATGGCTTCTCAAATTAGTGGACTTGCAGCAAAGATGAACACACCCTGCTATTTGTTGTGCTACTCTCTCCACTACCATTTGATAGTTCTAGAAGAAAACCGAATGCAAGTTATAATTTACATGCTGGCAACTAGGTAGGAGACTAGCTATTAGTTAAAATGTAAAAGAAAACCACACAATATAGAATTCTAATGAAGTTGGATGGGGGAGAAAAAGGAACATCAGAGGTGCTAGCTATCCTTAAAGATATCTTGCAATTTTTTAGCCTTATTTCATTGACCATAGCAGGAGTCATGCAGCTAAATCCTTGCAGAGTGTTTTCTAAAGTTACTGTACTGGCTTTAGACTTCGTGTTCATTGGGCTTTCTGAAATTTGTTGGCACTTGTTCTAAACTTTATTTATATAGCAATTTTCTGCGGGCTGAGATACTTCCATTATCTTCTTCTCTGTGCTTCTTTTCTAGAAGTGTGAGGTTTTTCATCTTTTGGTTGATACTATAGTGATTAATATCTGAGTAAAAGCCTTCCTTGGCTGGTTTTTCTGATAGTGTTGTCACTTAAGCTGTTTGGATCATGTCCTCCAGGTCCAGGAGAGATTCACAGCTTCACTTTGTCTTATTATAGAAGGAAGATAAGTATCTTGTAGAGCTGTTGATAGTACAGGCCAGAAATGACTAAAAAAAAAAATAAAAAAAAAAAGGAGTAGGAAAGGATATCAGACAGAGTTATGTAGACACTGAGAACCTAGAACACACTGGATGATGCCACAAGCAGGAAAAAAGCAAGGCATCATTTAACAGGAAATATTTATTATATTTGTTTCAAGAGCAGAGGGATCCTATAGAGAAATTCTGCAATCTCTTTGACTGTGGTACTGGCAGGCTAAAGATAGAGGGGAGGAGAGGAATTCTACCTGTGGGGTTTTTTATTCTCATTTTGCTAATTAGTTTACTAAGATATGTAGTTACTGCTTAAATCTCATATGACGTTAGTAATATATATAGCAAGGAAGAGTCTTTTGCCAATTCTCTTCAACTACTTTGGCTTCTGTCTGAAAGGTAACTGCACTTAAGTCCCATGAATTTTTCAAAGAAATTCCCAAATACAAATCTTAATTAGCTATAAAGCCATCCTTTATCTTGTAGGTATAAATGTCAGCGGTCACATGCCTGAATCAGCACTTGCTGGTGACATGGACACTACAGTAATCATCCCAGAAATATCCTGACAGCTCTGGAGTATCTGGTAATCTCTTAGTTGTTTATATTTTGCTGCAGTAAGTTCTGCTAATAAGCAAACCATGTAAGAGGACATAGCCCATAGCAATCTGGTTTGGCAATGGATGTAGCCTGCTAATTAGAGAAACAAATTAATCATGTTGTTTTTAGCAGGCCTGGGGAAGAGTGGAAAACACATAGTGACACTTACAATATTTTGATTTGTAGGAACATATTGGAGTTGAAACCACACTGTTTAAAATTGCTTGATGGTAATCAGAGTTTCTTAATGTTCCTCTGCAGCAAAATACGGCAGACATCCATTTCACTTTAGACAAAGCAAAGTAAATGTTGCATTCAGAGCAAGTGAAAAGTTAGGGAAGTTTGGCTTCCAGCACATGGAGGGTTAACAAGAGACCTTAAGCAATGAAATATCACCTATCAGGTATCATGAAATAAAGATGTCTTCAGTACATCCAAACAAAGACAAATACATCTTCACATAAGCGGATTGTCTTATTTTCTGCTTTACCACACCCAAACAAGCATTTAAGTATGTAAGTCCCTAGTGACTCTCAGTTTAGGATCCTAAATGGGAGGCACACACCTGCCAGGTTTCAGATCTGGGCTCACTGTGATCTGTCCACACTTGATACCAATATTTATTTCAAACAGAGAATGGATGTGGAAAATGGAAGTTACTTAAATTGTACATATGTGCATATGTTTGTGAGTTCAGTCAACTTTAATTCAGGCCTTGGTTGAGGCAATTGCACCTTTGCATCTCATATTTCTGCACATAAGTTTTATTAATAGGACCAAATTTTACAGCATCAGTAAATAATTTTAGGGAGGCAGGAAGAAAGGGAGCAGTCAGAGAAAGAGATGAGGATCTGGCAGTTATTGTGAAAGTGGCAGGTGGACAGGAAGAAATGTTTGGGCACGGAGCAAAACTGAACCCAACCATCTTGCCATTGACTGACTATTATAGTGAAGGAAGATTCAACAACAACTGATGCAATCACCAGTATTTTCTTCACTTCATCATAGTTTTAGGCAAATTTGGAGTCACCTATTGACAAGAAGAAAGGCAGGTGCCTTTCCTGGAGGGAAATAAAATATTTTTATCATGCTGTTCTTTTTTGCCTCATGATAACTCCCTTTTAGCTTGTCACAGGAATGTAAAAGCTGACATAATGGGCCTGAATGAGTGTCTGTCTTGTCCAGGAACCCATCTCTGTTCACAGTGGTCTGACAGAGATGCTCAGCGTATGCAAAAGGCACCTACAGGCTAAGCCTTCCCCTGACACATTCTCCCAGCTTCCTTGTTTTCCTGTGCCTTAGGAGAGCCTTCAGGAGGATCTGTTTCACAATCTTGCCAGGCACAGAGGTGAGATTGACTGGCCTATAGTTTCCTGGGTGGTTGATAGTTTCCTGGTTAAACTCCTAAAATGTTCTTTAGCCCAATCACATTATTATAACTTACAATAAAACTTTGCTTTGATTGTACATACAGTCTAACCTGCCATCCTTTACCCCGTATGGAACAGACTTGTACTTAGCCATTTCTAATTGAATCAGTGTCTTCTGGATCAGATTTCAGATTACATCTCTCACTTCCAAGATGTCTCTCCACTCTTAGTTTCTGTTACCTATCTCTTTTCTACTCGACTGTTGTTCTTTCTATTTGAGTCCATCTTTTGGTTGTGTCTTCCACCATAAAGCCCTACACAATCAGTAATAAATGTTAATGAAGTCATCCTTTCTCTCCTGCTCACCAAATCCCAAGAGCCAGGTTTGATCTACCACTAGGATCTCCAAAAGTCTGGCAAAAGCCAGCCTGGTGAGAGAAAGCAAGCTGCCTTTTCTGATCCCCACAGGCAATGGCAGAACTGACAATCCTTTATGCTCAACTCTTTTCAGGACTTAACATTTTTGGTTTCTCCCTTGTGGCTACCATCCAGAATAAAACTGATGGATAGATTCTTTGACAAACATAGAGCAGAAAATCTGACTATGGTGACACCAATTGTATCCAAAGCACTGGGGCTGTGAGGGGACCACAAGTCTTCAGTACTAAAAGGAGAGGAAAATTACTTCAACATATGATAAGTTTTTCAGAAGGGGAGAAAATGTGGGAGGAAGCATGGAAATAGGCCAGTAGTTTACGCATCAGTATTTCCCATGAGAGAAGAGACAGAATTGTTTAAAATAATCTGTAATACTTTACTCTTCTGACTTCTTATGCACCTTCTTCCTTCTGTTTTTAAGGGCTGGCTCCAGGGCTCAGTCACTATTGGGGTGCAATTTGGGATCTCTCAATTTAGTATTCTTTTAACTCATGACCACCAGTAGTGAAGGAACGCCTTAGTGAAGTCCAGACCAAGTGGTAAGGGTATTGTGTAGTAAGTGGCAAAACATAACCTTGTCCTCTTCGAAGGAGACACCTCTCCCATCAACACAAACATAAAACTAGTTACTGCCTCTTGTTACTTCTGTTTTCCTGCAGAAAGAAGCTTAGATCAAAACCAGTAGCATAGACAGCCTGCAAAAGAGGTATTTTAGC
The DNA here is from genome assembly GCF_000695765.1 of Mesitornis unicolor. Classification (NCBI taxonomy): domain Eukaryota; kingdom Metazoa; phylum Chordata; class Aves; order Mesitornithiformes; family Mesitornithidae; genus Mesitornis; species Mesitornis unicolor. The sequence continues at coordinate 3,903 of NW_010166840.1, forward strand.
ATGCGTATGTGTGCATGCATTCACGTATGTGTGTCTGTGTGTGTAAGTATACATTTAATCATTGAGCTGACCACCAGGAAAGAGCCTGAGAGCTCACTATTTAGTTAAAATACCTTTTCTTTTCATCAAAACCACATGGATCTTATTTGCATGTGGCTTTATATACCCTTCCCTCGATGTTTCTGTAATAGTAGCTGTGGAAAAGAATTTCTGTCATTTTCTATTGATGACTAAAGGGTTAGCAGCCATCCAGGGGGAGAAAGAGAGGGAGTTATCTGGGTAGGCTTACACTAGCCAGTTGACATAATAGCTACTTGGGTGGTATGAGGTTTCTGGGATGTATATGACCATTTAGTGCTTTCTCTTGCCAAAACATCTGGAATCCAAAATTCAGTCGTTAGTCAGTCACACGTGCTAACAAAACAACTGGACAGAGAAAATAGGCTGAAGAAAAAAAATATATGTCATCATTGTTACCACTAGGAAACTAGACATTTTAGGTTGTAGTTCAAAGTATTTTTATTATAGCATAATTGAAAAGTTTGATTTATTGTGCAGCAGAGCAAGGCTGCAGCAGATCTTCCTGCCTCAGAGGTGAAAATACATTCATTATCCAAAGAAGCCACATGCTAAGTAATTTTAAAAGCAACGTGCAGATAAGAAGACAACCTTGTTCCTCCCTGCAGCACCTCTCCTCATGCACACAAAGCACTGGGAAAGGCTGTTTTTAGAACCACAAGGTATCATTTCGGCTTTCTGATAATACACAGTTTTGGACTTGTAAGTAAGTAAAGATACCATGATTTTCATGGCAGGCCTATGAAAATGAGAACAAAAGATAATGCCTCTGACATCTGCAGGGATGATTTTACCCAAGGAATTAAGTGGAAAAGGTGGCTGTCTCTCCCATTAGTATTAACCCATATTGCACATAACTGGATAATTGTACAGCCAGCCTTCACCATATCCTAGTAGACTGGAATTATGATGATCCTGATGTATGTTCTGCATCCAGTCAGCACTGGCACTTAAAAAATGCCTGTGCTTCACACAGCTTTCACCTCCAAGTCTTTGTTGAAATGAAAGGAGATGCAGCGAGTGAGCAATAAAGAAATGAAGACATAAGATAGTCTTTCTCCCACTGCTTCCAAAATCTCATCACTTGACAATTATAATGCTTTAACTGTAATCTTAAAAAATGTTTGAAAAATGTTCATAAACATGTTTCTGTATCCCTTTGTGCAGTTGAAACATTTTTATGAGATTAAAATGTGGGGAAAGCTGGCACAAAGATTGTTTGAACAAGTGTCCTTGTGATTTCTTTTCCTAAGGTAAGTATGTGTAAGATTAGGAGACTTAACAACTGTGCTGCTGAGTTCTGAGTGTTGTTTGTTTGAGAACGTAAATACGTTGCTTTCAAAGCCAGGAGATTTGGGAGACTGAAAAATTGAGATCTGAGGTGAAATGAAGTGAGAGGAGTTGCAAAACATAGGTGGTGGTGTAGAGAGAACCTGAGGCACACCACATTTTCTAAAGGCTAGCACAGGAGGCTTGGGATGCTCTGCCTTATTTTCTCCTTCCGCTGCTGACACCCTCTGACCTTTGGATGAATCAATTAGCTTCTCTCCACTTAACATTTTTTTAAAGGTGACTTCCTGCTTCACAGCAGGGGCAGGAGAGAAAAGGAGGTGGGAAATGAGATTTAATTGTTTAGAAAAGAGAAAAAAAGATCCCTAGTGAGAAGAGTCCTTGTTTTAAAAGTATTATTATAATACCAATGCAAATGAAAGATAGCTTAAAATGTTAATTTTTATCCCATATCAGAATAGATAAAAAAGTCCTATGCTCCAAACCCTGCCCAGACAAATGTTTGTGCACGCTTCTATCCCTGCAGACGGGGTGAGAGTGCAAACATCACGTGAAAGTTTAGTCTGGCTGGTGCTTGCGCTGCTGGGGGAGGCTCAAGGACTATCCTGACTGTCCTTGCACAAGGGAGCCTGTCTGGGGAGAAAGAACAGAGTGCTCCAACTTCAAAATGCATGGACAGGACAGGACAAAGACTAGACCTTTTTTTTTTTTTTTTGAAGGCTAGGAACTTCTTCAACTTTCACGTTGTCAGAAGTATCAAAAGATCACCAGCACATCTCATGTTACTCTTGGGGAAGACTGGGGCTGATCAGCTTTGGGGTGGTATGTTTATAGAATCTGACCCTCCATTTAAAAAATCAAAGGCATTCCTCTTAGCCCATGCATCAGAGAGAGATTTCCTTGCAGTCAAAAGTTTCATCATATGGCAAAAGGACCTGTGAGGGATTGTTTTATTATGAGAAGGACAGGAAGAAAAAGTAGGTGATTTATTTAAGTAGCAGGCAGTCAGTCCCAGAGAAGAGAGAACCTGTTTTACCCTTCACATTCTCAGCTAATGAATGAGCCTGGGAAGTCAGAACAAGATCAAAGTTACTTTATGATAAAATTGTTGACATTCCTGAAATAGCAGAGAGTTCCTTTATTCACACTAAATATGAATCAAGTTCACTGACACACAAAGCTCTCACAATGAGACCTTCCACTGCATTGTTGCCTTGACTGTCAGCTTATTGCCCTGCCTGACCTCTGCCTAAAGCAGTTAAGAAATTACTGCTTCTTCAGCCGTTGTCCTCTTCCGTATGAAGTTTTCAAAGGTCAAGATGTGAAGCCACAAAGAAGGGGAAACACTCAAAATGCTAGCTCAAGAACATGGAGTACAATGTTTAGGTTGCTGTAGCCTGACAATGTCTTAAAAGAAAAAAAATAGCCCTAGAGGACTTCCAAATCTAATGTATTCTCCAATACATGTGTGCCAGCAAGGTGAGGTTAGTTTATGAAAGAGACTGCTATTAATCTTAGGTACATTAATGTAATATAGAAGGCTGCAAGCTGATACATCACCCACTTTGAAGGAGGACCCTGTCCCAACTCCCAGTCCGTGTTCCCATACAGCCTGATGTGTTAATGAGGTTCAATCCAAGAGGTAGGTGAATGGGTCCAAGTGTAGCCTAAGGCTTTTAAACATGCCACTCATGCATAGGGTAGTAGGGGAGGATATTGGCAACTATTTGTATAATGGCTTTTATTGCATTTAAAAAATAATTCTGAAAAGCATATTCTTTTTAAAAATAATTATAGTATAACTTTGGATATTGATAATAAACATTTTAATTTCCTGACATTTTAGGTATGATCAAAGTTTTATAAAAAAAGAACAAAAACGCACCTAGCTGAAGGGCCCATAGCAGTGCTCTCCTGTGTGCTGACAGGCTGGGTGCGTGGTTCTGAGCTGGTCTGCCCCAGGTCAGCAAGGCTTGCTGGGTACCATACTTGATCAGTATTAGGACTTTTTCTGACAATAATGCATTCCTTACTGACTTAGAAAAGTAGCAACTAATTTTAATAGGACTGTTGAGGGTTATGGCCACAACACAGCTGATCCAGTTCTCCTCTCGATCGCAGTGGCAGTAAGTTGTGTAAACAGGATCCACCCTTCTAGCTGCTGCAGAGCTTCCCACCCTCCACACCCAGGGCCTCCTCAGTAAGAGTAATAAAACTTTGCTCTTGGATGATTTATTATCTACAGGTAAAAAGAACTATTTTAATGAAACAAATCATTACATACCAAGTATTTCAAAAGGATCTGTTTTTGCTAGTAAAAAAATCTAAGCTGCAAACTTGAATTTGGACCTCAGTAGTTGTGACTCTGATTAGTCTGACAACTGCTCTATCACTTATTCTTTCTCCTGTGTCCCTTTCTTTTTAAGCTTGTCACACAAGGGAGGTTAAACTGCTGTAAAATGCATTAAAAATACCTTTAAATGGCACTTCATCAGTCCAAATCCTTCTGAATGAAGAGGTGGCTTTCATTTTACTCTCAGGCACTGCTCAAAGGCAATTCCTTCCAAGGACTATGCAGAGCATTGTGAATGGGAGACCTTCCTTACATTACTGCCACGCTCTGTGCATTGTGTAACTATTTCAAAAGTTCTGTTGGATGTGTAACTCGTTAAATCTCCATCGATTAATGATGGCTTTCAGTGTGTGGTGCTCTGCATTTGTATAGCCATAAATGGTAGTCTTATCACTAACGCTCTGCACCTGGCCCGAGAGTTCATTGTTAGGAAGTATCAGTTATCCCCTGTGCTCCAAGGTCCGGGAATTGTAACTCACATCATTTGTCTGACATTGTGGTAGGTTTCTTAATGCTGAGACAGAGTGATGTAATAAAAAAGCTATGTTACAATTTTCACCTGTGTTCCTGTAACAGCTTATCGTGGCATAGCTAATGTGGATAATGATGGTGTTAGCTTTCATTCTTTTGTCACTGATGACTTTACATATCTCCTATCACCAAGGGTAGTAAGGCATATCCCAAAACATTTGGAAAAATACTGTCTAATTAGTGCCTTAAATGACACGAAGATGGCTGTGAGGGATACCTTGGAGACACTGAAAGCTCACACAGTGAAAGGCCCATAGGATGTTCTGATCTTGCCTTGAAAGAAAATGTTCTGCTGTCTGCTACACAACATCTTCATGGGAAAGGTCCTGAGCACCACCTGGCAGTGGTACAGATACTGGAGGGGCAAAGCATGTGCTAGGTGAGGTACTCGCTTCTACACAGCATATTCACGAGCAATGGTGTGGACGTACTGGCCACCTTGCTTGCTTTGAGTCTGCAATACCAGTCTACTGAGATGCATTTTTTTTAGAGGAAATGCCTGAGGCTGGAAACTGATACGGATGGCTGCAAGAGGAGAGAAATACCAGATAGTGATCTGTTTTCATAGCAGGACAGCATTCATGTTCTTTTTTTCTCTTCTTCTTGCAGTTTTATCAGTAACCTGTGCAGTCTGAGAGACTTTGATGGTGTTAAATCCCTTTTGCTTTCTGGCCACGTGCCTTGCCTCACTAATGCATGGAAACTCACAGCTAGTAGTTAGTGGTATCAGCAGTTGCTATGCCACACTAAATTTCTCACTTCAGAAATTGTTTGGGTCCTGAGCTGTATTTAATAGTTGAGATGATGAGGAAGCTGGTGGTCATTAATGGCAGGGCCTTAACTGAAGGCATCAAAAATAGGTGCTCTGAAAAGGCACGGGAACTTTTGAGTTCTATCATGGGATTGTATGCCTAGATCTGCTGCTGACTTTATGCTTGACTTTTTACAAATCTGTCAGACTCTCTGTTTGCTGTGTCTTTGCTGTATGTATCCTCTTGAGGGAAAGGGTCCTCACGCGTTTCTCTGTACAGCACCCAGCCCAAAGGGGTCCTGACCATATCTGAGAATTCTGAGTCCTTGTCCTACAAATACAGAAGTAAGAGTTTGGGAAGTATGAGGGAGGTGACATTTGTATATCATACATGCTGCCTTCTAGGTAGATGCCAACATTTTTCTGTGCCTTGAATGCTACAGTAATAATTTCACAAGTCATTGTCTTGAAGCCCTGACATGTGTGAACAGTAAAAGGAAATGTGTTGTCAAAGTACCAAGACTTTCAAAATCTTTGGTGCTAGAAAGAAATTCCTGTCCTGTTAAGTTTCAGTGGGATAGGCAGCAATTTTCATTTTAGAACTGGATGACTCTAATTGTTTCAGCAAAGAATAATTTTCTTTCCAGCAATGCATAATAGTTTGAAAGAGATGTTGTGTAGCAGCTGTGGTATGTTACACCATTATTGCAGGAACTTCCTGCAGTAAAATACATAGTGGTGGGATGCAGACAGGCCTATTCTGGAATGGCCTTGATGAAGAGACTTGCCTTCAGAATCTGATCCAGAGAGTCCTGGCATGAGGGGGAGTCTCTCGATGCACTGATGAAGTCTGTCCTGTGATGTACCAGGTATAAGCAGCTAAAAAGCCTTGCATACTTCAGCTAGTCATGTATCTTTCTTGGAGAAGACTCATCTGCTATTCAAAAGATGTATATGGGATGACATGCTGACCTTACACAGCTACGCAGTGCAACTGCTGGGTTCAGCTGCATTTATGGACTTCAATGCCCCACCAGACCTCTGATTAAAACATACAGTGATCACTCTCCTATGGCAAAATATGACATGGGACTTCGAGGGCTACTTTACAAATGAAAACATTTTTCAAGTGCTGAAAGATACTTGGGAGGACCTGCAAAAAAATCCTAGGACGATCTTGAAATTCATATCCCACTACATTTTGTCAGTCTTTCAAAGAATGAAAATTACTTTTACTTTTCAGGTTGAAATAAATCAAAGGTGTAATTCAGAGTCTGGCCTGAAGCTTTCTTGTGGTTGTTGAAAAGACTCTCTTGCCTTTTTTATTAATTTCAGTAGGCTTTGCATT
>NW_010166840.1:10284-12433 GCF_000695765.1 Mesitornis unicolor
ATGGCATTTTCTCCTTTTAGTGGCTCTACATGTGTCTCAGTTGCAATTCTTTTTCATAGCCCTTTGTCACCCTGTGCCAGTCCGTCTTCCATCACAAACATGGCCCTGCACTGGTAAAGGGAGCTTACCACTCTTTATATTATGATTTAATTTCTTGACTTTTGTTTCCATCCCATAATTGGTTTTACATAGGCAGACATTTGCAAATGACAATTCTACTGATGAATAAAAGGGATTTGCATGCTAGTAAAACCATCGGGGCTTTTCCTGTACTTTTCTATAGTTGACTAGGGTAAGCATTGTTTGATATTGCAAACAATTATCCATGTGGATAACTCCACCTGTGTAAGAAGTTTAATGTATTTTAATGGTACAACTACCAAGTAAAGCTGTTCTACAAAGGCAGAGTCTGCATGGGCAGACCCCCACAGGTCTTAACACATGCTAGGAAAAATGATGAGATTCTTGCTGTAGGGAGAAGTATGTGGGACTGGGTCTTTCATTTGCTCTTGTGTTTGCAAAGACTAAGATCTGAGTTTTATTGCTTTCAGATCCCTTTACAAAGCTTTAAAAAGCTTTAGTTTACTGATTTGCAGAACAGCATTTTAGTAAATGTAAATTTAGATGTAAATTTACCAATATACATGTGAACATCAGGGACTAACCGCTGCTTGTTCAGTGCTATTGTTCATCCATACAGGCAAGGAGATGGAGCAACAGAGCCTGGAGCCCCCACTTGCCAGGCAGAGGGCTGTGCTCCAGAAAACACCCACTCTTTACCTGGGCTTGTGCTGGAGCCAGCGTCAGTTCCTCCCTGATGCTTTGCTAGGAGAACAGGGCATGCCTAAGCATGGGAATATTGGGCAGGAGTGTGGAGATGATGTTACTTTTCTACGGAACAGAAGGCTGTGCCCATTCCGATGGCTGCATTTTAGGACAAGACAAGAGATGACCAGAAAATATCAACAGGATTCCCTAAGATTTGGCCAGCCTAAAACTTAAGCAGATCTACTTAGCTTATCAAGCAGAGTGAGAAGATGAAGAGGTGACTTACTACAGTTGATGTCTGCCTACATAGATAAACAATTTTCTGATAGGAGAATGGTCTTTAATCTAGTAGACATAACAAGAGTCAATGGTGTGTGGCTGCTGCTGGGTAAATTGACAGAGATACCCCTGAGAGTGGTTGACTTCTGGTCCTGTTTATCTGGGGAATGTGAGGGATGTTCAGGTACTTCAAAACTGTTAATTGAAGAATGTGTGGTATTCCAGAAATTACATTGTATTTCAGCCACAAGATACAGACTTGACAGAGGAATTACAAATAAATGTCCTTGGACTCTGTTGCACAAACTGAGCAGGATAATCATAATGGTTTTTTTCTGGCCTGAAAGCCTCTAAATACATGAAAATGTATAAGGAGTATAATAAGTGTTTTTTTTAAATTTCCATTTGACAGATCCACCAATGTGATACAGAGCACCAGATTCCACTATGTTGGATGGGAAATATTTTCTATTCTACCAGCTTCTGTAAAGAGCTTATGAAGCAAAACATAACACTTTTACCACAAAAACTACTGACATTTTCTATTAGCTCACCTAATGGAACTAGCAGGGCATTTTGCCTGCAGCTTTTTCCCACTTTGCCCAATTATTAGAAAGATATACTGGCAGCTCTTACAGCCTTTCTCACAATTATTTTTTTTTGCTTGAGGTGAAAGCTTGTAACCCTGGCTCTGTTCTCCTGCAGGACAGTTGCAAAATCAAAGGATATGGTACCACTTATTTTTAGATACTGCAGAATATGTCTTAATATAAACAGGACAGGAAATCTGCAAGTGAAAAATGTCTTTAGATTAGCTCTGAAGCAACACATTGAAAGGTCACCTAAGAACTGAGACAAGTCTCTTTTTAACAGATAAACTGTATTTTTCACTTCAGTGTTGATCAGGTCTCAGTCTGCAGAAACACTTCAAAGAGAGATCTGCTGCTGTCTGTTGGGCTGTTTGCATGATCTCTGTTACTAAAAGTCTTAATTAATCCCTTACCCAGGTAAGGATGTGCTTGTGGTCTCCTATTTTGTAACAAAAGCACCATATATGTATATACATATTTCTTACAGAATCACAGAATCGCTTGGTTGGAAA
>NW_010166841.1:0-6956 GCF_000695765.1 Mesitornis unicolor
GGCGAGGAGGGTGGCGAACCCCGTGAGGGGGCTGGCTCCTTCTCGTTGTCCTGGGTAGTGGGTCTAGGCCCCTGACCCTGCCGACGCCGCGTTGTCCAGCTTTCATCCTGAGTGATGGGAGGCATTTGATCCTTTCTGTGCTGTCCCTGAAGGCTGCAGTGTGTGTGTACGTGCATTCTCTCTATGGGGAGGCCCCCTCTGGGCACAGGTGGGAGCTGTCCTTATGCCTCCAGTCGAGATCCTTCACAGATCCTTCGCACCTGAATCGATACTCAGCTGGCTAAACCTTGGCGGTGGAGGCTTTACTGGGCAACAGTGTGCTTCAAACTAGGGCAAGGCAGCCCCTTTCCAGTGTAGGCTGAGGGGTCTGCAGTGAGATGAAGTTTTGGTGGGAACCCCTGAGATCCCACCCAGCAGTCTTTGAAGCAAAGGGGCTATTGCTACAGGATGGGGCCGTTAACCTGCTCACATCGGTGTTTCATTTTCTGAATAACTTCTTTCTCCAGGCAGGATAGGAAGGGCTTCTTATGCAAACTGCAGACATGGTTGTGGAAGTTCAGGTGAGCAGTTCTGCCATGGGCTGTTCGGATTTTATGTGAGAGGTGCTGGTGTTTGAGGAATTGCAGGGTGTAACTAAGTTCCCCTCAGTAAGAAATGAAATTTTTAGTTTCCAGTGACATGCTAACAAAGCTCAGCAAATACCACAGTTGGACAACAGCACCAACTTGGGGAAAAATAAACTTTAATAACACAACACAAACAACTATAGCATTTAATAAATAACATTTAATAACATAACTAAAATGACAAATTAAATCTGTAGGCTCAGGAAAGCTGATACCTAGCTGGAAGGTAATTTGGGCAGTGAAACTGCTGTGTAGTTTTCACATATGGTGAAAGGTGTTGAGGAGTGAAAGGATTTGTGATCAGGCTACCTGTCCTATGGCCTTCTTGAAACCTTCCACTAGTTACTTCAGTTTGTGTTCACTGGCTACCACTAAAACCTTGTTGTGAAATAAAAGCAGGCCTTGTCCATTTCCTTGGTTAAATTCAGCTCTGCCAGCCTCTCCTGTGAATTTCCTGCTCTTGGTCACCCTCCATTTGTCAGTGTTTCCAAAAACACTCAGAACATTTTATGTTTAGCTAAACTGGGCAGATGCTCAGCTTTTGTTAGTATCTGACATTCTGGAAACTGCAGGTACTGATTCTGGTAGACAAAAGCATAAATACATAAATCATAACCCCTTAATGCACATTGTCGAATTTCAAAGATTGAAGTGGTTGTTTTTTCAATTTTTCCTTCCCTTGCAGTTTTGTGATGCTGTCTCCAGTGTCTCTGTGTACTGTTGGAAGCCCCTGGACATGGTTTTGCAACTTTCTATTCTCAGTACCATGCAAGTAAATCCATTTACCACACTGTGCTCTTGACTGAACTATCTATGCTTTGTCATGCGTGTTTCAGGTTTGTATAAGGAAGTTCTGTAGGTGAGGGCTCCTAGTGCTGCTGTGGTTTTTACATTGGGTTGGTTTTGGTGTGTTGTTCTAGCAGATGTTACATGCTAATCAGACACATCAGTTTACTGAGAAAAGAGGAGGCCTTGGAAGCTCTGTGAGCACCTGGGAGAGAGAGAGGTGAGGCATAGGGCTGACAGGCCTACCCACAGGTGAAAGAGAAATGTGTTCACACCAATGTTGTCTGGTTTATTCTCCTCAAACAGAAATGATGCTGGATTGACCCAGAGGTATTTTTTCTTCCATTAATACGATTTCTCAAATAAACCCAGTGTAATTTAAGTAGTTTTGATAGCTGTGGATGCTTGAGTGTAGCAGTCTTCTTGTGGGGCATTGCTCTCAAAAGCATCCTTTTTAGTTCTGATTTATTTCCTACATTTTCCTAGGAAGTATTGGAGGATAATACTTGCATAGCATTAAAAAAAATTAGAAATTCTTGTCATTCTTCAAATCATCATCAATTTAATTTTGTAAAGTGCAAATATAGCTGGTTGAAAAATGGAAACGTAAAAAATCAAAATTGGTTTCATTTAACATCTTCAAAACTGATTGATATTTGTTTGGATAATTCTCAGTTAATTAAAATATTCTGGTTTTGTAAATACAAACATAAATTTAAAATATTATCCAGTATTTCAAGAAATAGTTGATTCCAAAGTAAAAACTTTAGGAATAATTTCTCTAATAAATCCTAGTATTCACTAATTAATCCTGGTATAATACTTAGGTATACTAAAGTAAAATAAATTTTCAAAACAAAGGCTCATGTTAATTAGATGTATTCAAAATAAATATGAAAGTGACCATGATGGTTTTGCAGTAGAGACACATGAGGCTGGGATACTGAAAGATTTGCACAAAGATGGTGGAGGGAGTGGCGCATCTTCCTTGTGAGGAGCAGCTGAGGGAGCTGGGTCTCTTTAGCTTGGAGAAGAGGAGACTGAGGGGTGACCTCATTCATGTTTATAAATTTGTAAAGGGCGAGTGTCAGGAGGAAGGAGCCAGGCTCTTCTGTGTGATGTCCAATGACAGGACAAGGGGCAATGGGTGCAAGCTGGAGCATAGGAGGTTCCATGCGAACATGAGGAAAAACTTATTTACTGTGAGGGTTACAGAGCACTGGACCAGGCTGCCCAGGGAGGCTGTGGAGTCTCCTTCTCTGGACACATTCAAAACCCATCTGGATGTGTTCCTGTGTGACCTGGTCTGGGTGATCCTGCTCTGGCAGGGGGGTTGGACTGGATGGTCTTTCGAGGTCCCTTCCAACTCCTAATATTCTGTAATTCTGTGATTTTAAAAATAATTTAGATATGGAAATAAGTAATTTAGGGAGTTTTGTGATTAAATATTCTCAAGTATTTGCTTTCACTGAAAATGAAATAAACCACAAAAAGCCGATCTTTTATGTGCTGATTCTGATACGTTAATATTAAAATAACTATGCAAGGGAAATTTTAAAGATAAAAGTGAGTGAAGGGTTATGCTGGCACCTCCTTGCTTGCACTTGTCAGCATTTTCTTCTGATATGTATAAATGTCTTTGATAGTCTTTCAAACGTAATTATTTGGTCAGCTGTGAAACAGTGATGTTTTAGGAATCAAGCAGAAATTGAGGAGCCCTCTAATTATCTGCTGAAAGTTGAAGTCCTGTCCAGTTAGTGATCGTTATCAAAGGGGCAGGAGCATCTCCAGGTTGTTGGGAAGTCAGCAGTAACACATTCGCTGGCTGGAGGAAAGAGCAGCCGCACAGCTTCTCACTGGCAGTCGTGGCTGATAGCAGAGCTCAGCGCTGAGGACGGCAGAGTGCTCTGTGGAGCTGGCAGCTGCACACGCGTGTGCCCACACCACTGTGCACAGGGCACACCTCGGCCACCGATGCTGCTGCAGGGAGATGCTTGAGCTGTGCAGAAATCCGAGCACGTTGAGAAGTAGATCAGCAGTATGCAGAGACAGCAGTAACTGGTAACCACCGGGTGGCACTGCTGTAATGACAGAACTTGGCACTACTTAGAAGCACTTACACAGTTTTTCAGTAATTCACAATTTTTCAGGCGGGAGTAACTATGACTCGCTGTTACAGCCACTTGATGCTAGCCTCGCTAGTTGGTACCACGACTCCCAGTGTGGGTCTGGTGGTGATAAGCTACTTGGGGATAGGATCTGTGACATCAAGTTGATGACCAATTTGATGACTTGGGAATCAAAGTTGACCTTTCCCCAGTGCGGGTAGAGTGTCTTGTAGCCCCATTATCACCTACACCTCTGACCACAGGGAGGTAAATTTGGGCAAAGCCCAGTAAACCAGAGAGTGATTGCTGTGGCTATGACATACCTTCAAATGCATAACACCTTGCTGCCTCAGCTCATGGGTGTAAAATGATGGGCAAGCCCAGTAGTCTCAGAGGGTGGATTGCTGTGGTTTTGACTACTCTCCACAGCTGAGAATCTTGTAATGATGATACTTATCACGATGCCATCACTATGCCCATAACATCAGCAAAAGACAGGTGGATGGGCCACCTTCACTTAACCTGGAAAAGGAGCATGCATCCATGCTTGCTCCAAACTAGCAACAATTCAGAATAATTGTTGAAGTGCAAGTTACAATCCTGCACAAATCTATTTATGTGTTTATATTTATTATGTGTTTATATTTATTACTAGGCTAATTGATTACTTTTCTTGAGGCTAATCACTAGTTAAAAAAAATAAGGCTGTGCAGGTGCACATGCAGTATTAGGGGAACATATTGTTTATTGGGAGGAACTTCTTGTAGTGATTTCTTGGTAGGGAAGTGCTAGAACTCAATTAAAACATTTAATGAGTTATTTTGGTGTCATCTCATTACCTGCAGCCTTATTGTTTTATGTATGCAATTAGTTAAGAAAATTATAGGTAAGTTTTATAGCAGGGTAAAGTGAGTTCTATGTGCAGAAATTACTGTAAATTGGCAGACAAGATGAAATTTGTTAACCTTTGATAGCTCATTTTTGTGTTCCTGATGTGCTGTATAATTGCTGACAGTGCTGAGCTGTTTCCAGAAGTTCAAAGGGCTATGGATAAGGATAAGAGTTGCTCAGAAAAGGTCAAAAGGCATCATAGTGTTATGGGTCCAATGTTCAGCACCAAAAGAAGGGTCTGTTTAGCAAAATGGCCTGCTCACAGTGGCAATCCTGCTCTCTGGGGAAGATTTTGCATAGTTGCGCTGTAATATCCTGTGGTGCTCGGTGGTGGAAATACATTGAAAGTACAACATTTCATTTGCAAAAATGAAACCTCATCCATGTATGTGTGTATAATTGTTACATGACACTAAGAAAGTTATCTACCACTTTATATAATACGCTTCAAATAATACAGTGCTAGCTATTGTCCCTTATCACCTTTCAAGGCTAACCATTCCATATCAGTGTGAGTGTATTTAAAAAATACATATTAATTATTAACACATATTTATTAAATATTAAATCAGTTTATTGAATAATGAGACGAGCCAAAAATAAGGCTTAAGTTTAAGTGCAAGTCTTCAGAAATTTGAAATAAATCATTAGAAAATGAGGGCAGTTTGATTGCTGCAACAATCAACCACATAGAAGTTTGTTTTCAACTCAAGAAAAAGCCCAATGCACAAACACAAAACATAGGTATGTGGAACTTGGATATATATATAGCAAAATATTGGCTGACAAGCAAAGCCATTAATACTATTCTGGAGATAAAAAAGATAAGATGATAAAAGTTATATGCATTTCTGTTGAATCACATCTGGTTACTAAAACAGATATTCTGATGTACAGTCAGAAGACTTTCTCTGTCTTGCATCAGCATGCAAAGCCCAAAGAATGTGAAGAAAGTTAAAAAATAAAAAAGTACATTCCTATAATCCTTAAAAAATCAAAAGAAAGTGAGACCCTTCCTGCATTTATCAAACCCTATAGAGCAGAAAATCTCTCAGCAGATTTATTACGAAGGATGTTTTCAAGAGATAACCAGCCTTAATTGCAAATGTTTAATTATGTTCAAAGCAAATTTGTTCTGTGTTTGTTCTGGAATGTGGCTCTCATCTCAGTTTGTGCAAACTTTGGGTAATATGACTTTGGTAGTATTATCAGTTTCGTACTGGCATAAAGCCACTAGGAATGTTGTTACTGGCGTAACAAGCGTGTGTTTGGAACGTTGTCCCTTTTGCTGAGAAAAAGCAGTGTTACTTCCAAGTACAACAAAAATGAAGGTAACTGAGTATCTCTAAGGTGCAAGTCAAAATATGACATTGAGAATTCTGAAAAAGAGTATTATTAACCCAGGTCCTAATACTTGTGAGGAATTATATAAGGAAAGTAGGAGGTTTTGTACCTGCAGGTATTACATGCATGTTTTATCTGTGCTGTTAAACTGTGTTGTACTGTCACATTATATTGCTTTCTTTAAAGACTTTATTTTTTCCTGGGATATGTTAAGAATTGATCAGAATATGTGCTGATCTGGTCAGGAGTTTAATTGACACTGCCTCATCTTGTTCTTTAAACTATGTAATCCAGACTGGGACTACAATTGACTTCTTACTGTCTGTAAAAATCAGCAGCAAGTACCCAAACCAAGCAATCTTCAGTGTTGCAGCAGAAAATCCAATTCAAGTGAAAATAGTACCAAGATTTCTGTTGTTACAATTTGACTTGTTTGCTGCAGAACATAATCCAGATCAATGGCTTAGACATCGATCATGTAACAAGTGTATTTTTAAATACAATTTTCGGTGAGAGTACCTCAGTATATCTAAGTCAGTCAGTCGGTAATTGCTCTTAATGCTTTTCTTTTTAATTCTGCTCCTTATGAAGCACTGCTTGTGTGACAAGGTGCCTGGATGCTCTCAGTTAGAGCAACTGCCACCTCTGGAGAAAACCATTTGCTTTAGAAGTATTCACGCAAAGGGTTTATTCAAAGGTATAAAATTAAGTGGTTGTTGACAAAGAGTTGCTTCTGCTAAGTACTTAGATGGTTGCTAGGCTTCTCTTTGCTATAAGCTTTGTAAAACTTTAATCACACAGCAAATACAGAAGGAAGGAAAGGAAATTAGGAAAATTAAGTATGTGCTTAGTGTATGTCCATTCTGAACTCACAGGAACCAGTGTCACATGCCCCAGATGTGTCATCCTGCACAGTTGTTTAGGCAGGATAGGATCAATGGAGTGGTGTCTGGAACGGCAGCAGATCTCTGTGTAAGCGTTGTGCAAAAAATTATGTGCCTGAGGGGCTGGTTAAATTTCTTATATGAAAAGCTTTATTTGAATGTAAGACGCAATTTTAATAGATCCGAGTCTATTCCTTTGCTGCTGTAGGTACTGTATCATGTAGCCCTTGTAATAAACATGTCATGTTCTGTTATAAAAATAGGAGGATTTACTGCCATTGGGGTTATTTACCTTTCACAGAATCACAGAATCACAG
>NW_010166842.1:0-8612 GCF_000695765.1 Mesitornis unicolor
AGTTCTATTTAGCTCAAACCAGGACAACTATGTATCTGCACAATATGCAGATACGGCTATCTGTTAAGAATAGTCATCTTTCTGAAGTCTATGCATCTGTTGTCTTCTTGGTACTATTCAAATATGGGCTGATATTCAAAAAAACAATTTTAAAAAAAATGTGTTATCAGTCCTGGGAAACCAGCATTACAATAACCTGGGTTTGTCAAATCACATTACCTGGACACATGGGACAGCAGCTTCCCTCCACGTTGATGGGTTCAGCACAGGGGCGAGGAGGGCAGCTGACAGTGGAGCAGAGAGTCTGACCCTGCAGGCAGTAGCAGTGCGTGCAGCTGTCGATGTCCCAGCGCTCCTCATCTGCGTATGTTTTCCCATTGAAGTGGCAGACCACTTTCTTTGGAACTGTATCTTCTGTTGAAGGAAAACAGTGGTGTGAGCACATGGTGATGGCTAATTACAGACAAATCTGATTTCTTTCCCAAACACAAAAGTGAAACAATAGCTACGAAGAGATCCCAGCTGTAATTAAATGACCCTGCATCTTCTAGAAAAACTGTGTTAAAAAAGTGTCACTTCTGCTTCCTGATGAAGTACATAATTAGCTTGTGCTGCTTCTCATTTTCCTCATGCAAGAGGGTAGAGGACTGATGATTGGGATATGAAATGCTATCAACTGTGCTATGAAAATTTAGAAAAATTTGTTTTTTTAGGTTTGACTGTTTGAGACTCCAGAGTCGTCATCCTCTTCCTCCTCTCTTAGTAAATCATATTTAACTAAGAAAAAAAACAGACTACCTACATTTCTAACTACCAAGGTTCAAGAAACATGAACTCAGACTGGAATACTTGAAGAACAGATTGGGGAGGATGCTAAGGAGAATGAAGCAACTCTCAGGTGATGTAACTAGAAGTGCTTACACTGTTATGACAAAACAGATTTGAAGGGGATCTGATCATTCTCTGTAACTGCATCAGTGGAAAACACCAGGAAAATGGCAATAACCAAACTCAGTATGTTTTTTTCATGGTTAGTATTATATACCTTGGAAATTGGTGTGATCTTAACCCTCACGAAAAGATTGAGAAATGTAAAACTAACAACTTCTCAGGTGGATTTTGACACAGTATGTAATAGGGACCTGGATTTGATGAAGCAAGTAGGTCTTGGAAAACCACTTAAAAAAAGCATTACACTTTCTGCCTAAGTGTTCAATACACCATTTTTAGTGTTGCATTCTACACAAGCCTTTTAGGTGGTCTGCACTATACGTTCCATTTCCCTGAGAAGACAGTAATGAATTGCTTAGCCTAGGATGTTTTTTTGCTGCTATAGCACTTTATAGACAATCAAAATAAAACTACATAGCAGAAACTCCAAAAGCCAAGCAGCACCTAATTCTTATCTTTGCTTCTTGCTACCTTTTTTTCTTAGAGCCAGAAATTATTATCATGAAACCTGCTGATGACATGAATTTGCAGACCAGGCATATGCATGAGATAACAGAATGAAATCACACAGTAACTTCATAAGCTGGCAGAGAAATACTAGTTTAACAGTCACACAGGTTAAATATGTAAATATGTCAGTTAGCACCACCTCCTAAATATAAATAAAAAGCCTTATTAAATAATTTGGCCATCAGTAGAGCTTTTAATTAGTGACAACATAATAGACTGATGTAATTTGGAATAACAAGTGAGCAGACCAGTACAACAGATCTGGACAGACAAAATTCAAATGCAAAAGGAGACCAGCAAGAAATACTATTCTGAAAATAATAATGGAAAGTTATCTGAAAAGTACAAGTGTTCCAGAGGTCCTTGGTATGGGTATCCCATGGCTTACAAGCTGAGTGCTCTGTGCTCTCAGGGCTGGGTTGTTCCCAAAGGGCTACCTGGCCCCACTCAGGACAGCTTCCTGGTTTGGCTGGAAAGGTCCCCTTTAACTTCCTTAAGGCTGTTGCAAGTTTGTAAAGAACCCATCACAACTTAATATAGCAAATGTTTTTTAGAAGAATGAACAAGAGTAAAAATCACAATAACAGTGTTGCACCTTTGAACACCGAGAGGAAACTTCAGTCCTAAGAAAGTATTATCCTCTGTGTGTCTCCCGTTTTGGTGTCCATCTCTATGCAAGTATAAGCACAGGATAAAGGCCACAACACCACACAGTGCTCAAGGACAGTGGAAATGAGAGAGACTTGCAGGAAGAAATACACGTACAAAAATGCAATTCAGAATACCATGTTTAGCTCTACCTGTCTTCTCTCAAATTTCCTCTAGTCACATCAGTAAATCATCTCCTCTGGTAAACAAGAAAGCTGTCATTGCTCTGTTTTCCACAGAAGACTAATCTTGTCTCTAATCAGTCAGACATCCCTTTATCCACTCTTAAGTAGAAGGTTATCTTTCCAAATTAATCTTTCTTTGCATGAGACATAAGAATGTTGAACATACAGGATGAATTGGAAGACTCAAGCAATATAGCATCCAGGGCTTGTAAAATTTTGAATTTGAATCTATACTAACTTGTTAGGTGTTAACCAGATCTGGATCCAGAAAGAAGCAAATACAGTGGTAAAACCCTGTTAATTCCAATAAATGAAAAAGGACAGTTTCCACAGAGTTTGCCTAGTAAACATTTTATCAACTATTACATGCAAATAGTAAGGCAGAATCTGTACAAAGATGTGCTTTGTAGCTCTCAAAAAGTGAATATTCCTTGCATATCCTATAAAACTACTATTAGAGATATTTTTTCCGCAAAGAAGTAAAGGTTTCAAGATCTATATCAATGGTACACATCTGAAAAGACTTCACAACCTTTCTGGCATCTTTCTGATGAAGAACTGTATTGTTTATAGATGGGTAAGTTGATTCACAAGTTCAATTAATGATACTTCAAAGCCACCAATTTTATTATATTCCTTTTTACTGAGTAATTTTCTACTCCATCTCCCCCTACAACTTTCGGAAATGAAGGTTACAGTCAGCTCTGAATGCTTTCCAACAATGCTACAAAGACTTAATTTCAGTAAGTGCAATATAGAATTCTTCTCTATCAGCAGCTTCCATTCTACAGCCTTTCTACTTATTGTGAACTCACAAAATAGTAATCTGTAAATAAATACTCCTATTCAAAATACAATGAAAAAGTGATCAGTAATCTCAAATTCTCCAACTTTAAAAATGCCTGGCAATTTTCACTATCTACAGCATCTACCATTTACTTCAACTCCAAATTCAAAACCAGTGCACAGCTCTTAATTCTTTATACATTTTTAGATTTTATTTTATTTTTTAAAAATTGCTTCCCTATTTTTTCTCAAATGTATTATTTTGCCTTTTCTATAACTATCTTAAATCAACTTTCTTGTTTTTCCTCTATTTTAATTTAGATGTCTTATTAACACTTCTCCATTCCATGAAATTTCATAATGCTTCAGCTTATCTTCTGCAGTCGTAATTAATATCTTCCTCATATTATCACATAAATCGTGATATAACATCCATGTTACCTGACAGATCTCCCTTTAAATAAAACAATTTTTGTGTTACGTTTTCATCCACTAAGGTATATTATCAAGTTTTCAGGAGGATGTCCTTTCAAGTCTGCAGGCAAATTACATTTATATCTTTGTGCACTTCTACCTAAAACCCACAAATCATGATCCTCAAAGCTCCTGAAGTAGATTTCACTCTCCAGTTCAACTGAAGCCACAAACTGCATCTCCACAAAACAGAGAAACATATTTCAGTCTGGAAATAAAACTTCTTTCTTCTTCCCAAGAAGGGAACAAGAAGTTATCAACTATTTTTATTTACTTACCAATACAATAAGGACAACATTGTCCCTTTCTCAAAACAGGTCTCTCACAGGATACCGGTGGGCAAGACTCAGAGTAGCACCTAATCACACCATCCATGCAAATGCAGCTTGTGCAGACATTGGGCTTCCAGGACTCAGCTGTCAGAAAAATATCTCCTTCATCGTTTTTGCAATAACTGGGCATGCTCTCATTGCTTGATGAAGAGGGCTGAAGAGGCTCATCTGTAAATATAAACAGATTAAGTTATTTAACTTAAAGTAGCTAACTTCTCTCATATTTCCTCAGCAGAGGGTTCACTCTTGAAGAATACAATGGAACTGGTACATGTTGGCTCACTACTTCAGAAGTACTAGAAGGATGGAGCCTTGTATCTATTCAGTCCTTACATGTGATGAGGATCTCATTATGTGCTCTAGAATAATGTTTATGTAGACCTTTATTGAGTTTACTCAAAAAAAAGGAAAAAAAAGAGATGGAAAAATAGAAAAAAGGACAGCAAAGTGGAAAACAATCACTATCAGAAACAACCCCTTGAGAAATAAGAAAAGTCAGGAGAACTGGGTAGCTTTTTCAGTGGAAGTATTTTGTCAGAAAAAAACACCTAAAAACCACTAAACATCCTGCAGAACAAATGGCAAAACCTAACTTTCTTTATAAAGTAAAATTTTTAGATTTTGTTTTTAATACAAATATTTTCTCAGTGAGTTTACATTTAATTCACAGGTTTGGAATGAATTTCCACTGCAATAAGCTGCCCCATTTGCTATGTAAAATAGCAATTCGCATTCATTTATAATTGCGTCTCTTTCCCCAGAGAGAAGCAAATTCTGTTACCTTCTTGACACTGCAAAACAGTCTAGGAGGCATCTGGCACACCTGCTGGGCTGGAATGCTTTAATATTATTGAGTTGCCTCCAAGTCACTCTCAAATCATACCAGGTGAAAGTAAAAGCAAACAGAAGTATTTTTGAGACCAAATCCCATATATGCAAGACAGTAATAAAAATGTTCTTGGAAACCAAAGTATGTAGAAGGGAAAAGAAACAAGCCTGGATCTGCCTAGGACTGTGAATACTTCCAAAGTTTCTCTAATTCTCCATGCTTCCACAAATGAGCCAGTGTATATTTCATAAGCCTTCCAAGTAAGGATTCTGGTTCTCATGCAACCCTTACATTATTAGATTGCCTTCAAAGATGACGTTCAAACTTTAGAGCCACAACTCCCCTTACATATCTTTCTTGCACACAGTCAAGTTTTGCAGTTGAAATAAGGGGACTGCAGGCTCTCAACTCCAAACTTCTAAAGAACAAAAGGCATCACAACAATCAACTGTGCACATACTGAAACTTTCAATATTCACATCATACATTCTCAGATAAAGAAAAGACTCTGATGAAAGCTAGTTGTCAATATATACCTGGGCACTGTGGACAGCAGGAGTCCTGTGTGCGGGTGGGGTTTTGGCAAAGAAGAGGTGGACAGACTTCGGTCTCACACAGGACACGTCCACTGTGGCAAGTACATTGCGTGCAAGAATCAATATTCCACGTCTCTCCTTCTACAAAGTATTCCCCACCAGGAGCATGACAGATCGATGGACTGGTGAGCTCTGGCTTCTGCACAATTATTTCATCTGGTAAAAACAGAATTGGAAAAAAGGGAAAATCGACTGTGACTCCAATCATTAACAACTGTACCCAAGATCAATAATTTCTGTTGTTATTAAAAATATTAGGAATAACAAACATAGCTATAAATATGTTCATAATGAAGCTCTTTTGACTTTATGTCACTTTTGGCTTTATGTCACCTCCATATCATGGAAAATGGGAAAAATATAAACAAGAAACAATTTGAGAATCAGTCTGAATAAATGCTAGTTGATATAAATCAGAGACATCTTCGAGCATTCTTGGCATTTCAGAAAGAACCAAACCAATCTGTGATGTATTCCTGCCAAGAGGCAACTGTCATTTTCTGAAAAATTATACTGGTTGGACAATTTCTTAACTGCTAAACATTAGCATGAGTGCAATTCCTGAAAGGATGCATAAGAACGCTTCTCCTCTGGTATTTATGAAGTCCAGATTCAACTTTCTGCCTTTAGAGTTTCCTGAGTGATATTTGTCTACCATTTGGCGCCAGATTTAAAGAAAAACTCAGAATCCCCACCCAAACCCCTAAAAACATTTTAGCGCTTAACACTGGTGCACTTAACATTTAAGCACTTAGCATCACTTTGTTCCATTGAAAAAATTATCTGCAGTCTTCGATGTTCAAACTGCACCCAAGGAGATGCCACAGTGTGAGAGTCATATGTCCAGTGACTATACCTCACCAAATGAGCCTTAATTAAATGTCACACAATTCATTATGTTACCTTTATAGCCCTGGCTAAAAGACTCCCCGAGCATCTAACCCAGGCAGTTTAGAGAACAGATTTGACCTCCTTCAAGTTAAGAAAGGAAGTGAAGCTGCTTCCCTTGTTCAACATGAGTGTCCTCAAGCCACTGGGGTATTATAAAAATGGGAGAACTTTCATTACCTCTTGGTATTTTAAAAGAAAAAAGAAACCTGTCCTGCATTTTGAAAGTGTTTAAGCACTTAAGAAAACGTTATGCTGCAAACAGCATTCCCATAGCCTGCTTAAAATGCTTTGAAGCCCACCCCCACATAAGCTGCAGTAACAGTTGCCAGATTATCATGCTGGTTGCTTTGGAACTGGAGTGAGTCAAGCAGCTTTTTGCATGCGCTGTGTGGAGGAATTGAGACACCCCACACCCCATGTTTTATTCAGCTACAGGAGCCATAAGTTCAAAAACTACATGCTGCAACATGAAGCTTCAGGCTTAGAAGTGATGTTGTACTTTAGCCTGAATTTAACCCATCTAACATGAGACAACTAAGTTAAGTGCCTACGTCATGAACGGAGCTACCTCAGGTTTCCTGTGCTATGAGTGGAGGGGAAGGGAAAGTGACTTCAAGGTAATGACTCTGTATCTCTAAGCTGCTTTCTAAAGGTCCCTCTTTCCTATTTAATTATAAAAATGCCTAATGTAAACATCACCCTAATCCAAGAAAATTTAAATAGATAGCAGCTCCTCTATTCATTTAGACAGCCCAAAGCTCACAAAGCGCCTGTGCTTCTCTGCATGTGTAGCACTGCTATACTTGTCCAGAGAACGGCATTTGTGCCCTTCACTCCACAACCTTGTCACGCCGAAGATACATCAAACAATTATTTGTTTTCATTTCTGGAGAATGATCAGTAGGACCCATGGAACCTGATCTGGCCGATCTTACCCTATTCACAAAGTATTCGCGCAATTCTTCTTTCAGGGAATTATTTAATCTTTCACTGATTCACTTACGCTATGCTTTTCCTATTGCTTACATTTATGAACCACAAATGTGATTCAGCAGCATTTACCTTAAATGAGATAGCTGGTCTGCTGCCTCAGCACTGTCTGTTTTTAATTTCAGATGGAACAATACACTACATTTTATGCAATGATATCCTAACTCACCATGGTAAAGGCAATACTAATTATTTTCTGGAAATTTTCTCTATCGTGGAAAATATATAGATAAACACAGTTATATGAATGATACAGCAGTCAAGGTATATTTTGCTCTGTTGAAAACTAAATATGGAATTGAATGTAGCCACTTTTTTCAGGCTGAAAAATGACCTCTGAGAGCTGCCACTTCCCTGTTGATAGGCTAACATTGTAATTCAAAACTCAGTACATTGGGATTGCTGATTATTTCAATATCCTTATGCCACACATAGTAAAGTGACGTGCTTAGAGTCTCACAATTCCAAACTGCGTTCCTGTCTACTGAAAGCTGTGATATTTATTTAACAACATCAGTAGGGAATCAATACATTGCAAAATAAATTCAAAATTGCATTTCTAACAAATATAAAACCTCAGTGGGGGAAACAAAACCACACTGGGACTAATTTGGCTGTATTAATTTATTCACTTACGTATGTGATCACTTCAAAAATACACTTTTTGCCCTAGCATTCTAAGAGTTTACACCAAGCATGAATTTGCTAACCCTGAAGCTAGGTGATTAGCACCTTGAAAGCAGGAAAGATGTCAGACAGAGAAACCTACACAGACACTGTACCTCAAAGGAATGGACACTCCAGGGTAAGCAACTGCTCTTTTATACAAGAGACCAACATTGCTGGTTCTGAGAATCAAACACTGATCTCACCCACAAGCCATGCATAGTCTGAGAAGATAGGTACGGCTAATCTCATACTGATCTTTCTTCCACAAACTGAACATGAGGCTTACGAATGGATTTAACCAAACTTTCTCCATACACAAAGTAGCTAGCCACTGGTGCTGCTGAAAGACTAATATTAAAAGTGTTCTTAATTTGAATGCTCTCAGGTGTTCTGTAGGGGTTAGGTAAATTGACATGCACAAGTATGCTGACAGTAGAGTGAAATCACGAATGAATCTTGGGGATATAACAACAGAATTGCTGGAACTGGAACAACCATTGTACATTTTAGATTTTGAATCTTGAATGTTTATCTAATGCAAGACTGACATGGTAACCTGTCCTGATCCACATGATATATACGGTGCCCTACAATAATACATGAATTATTGTGAAAAGGTGAGAGGCTATTGCAGGTACTCCAGCAGGTCTGTGCAGCCCTGAATTCCAGCTAGTGTGAGTGGAAAATAACATCTCTGTCCAGTGATATGACTTTAGGATACGTCCTGTTCAATCTCTTCATAAATGACCTT
>NW_010166843.1:0-14231 GCF_000695765.1 Mesitornis unicolor
CATTCTGTGATTCTGTGATTCTGTGAAAAACTAGCTGTTTCTTTTGGATAATTTAATAGTTGCTTTAGATTTGAGTGAAAAGATTTATGTCTTCAATTTTTTTATTATGAAAACTAAGAAATTGGTCTAAATTTATTTAAAGATAAATTCTGATCATTTTGATAACCAAAAGTTAATAATCATATTCTGATTTCTAACCTGCTAATTGATGAATATGGGCCGATGAATCTAGCTTACAAAGGCAGTCTAAAGTTATATCAAGATGCATGAAACTATTTTGTAACTCTAAATTCAGAATGTGGTTTGTCAAAATCTCAGCTGCTGGTTCACTCTAAAATATGGGAAGTAGTTTGGTGTTTAGGATGGGAGGTTTGTCTCTCAGAAGAGCTAGAACGGGAAAAGTGCTCATTTTTTTGGCCAACTTTAGCTTTGAACTGGAATTTTCTTTTCAAACATTTGTGCAACCCATGCCAAGTAAAGGGAAAGTTATCAGTCTTCCCTATATCTTTGAGTTTTGCTAAACTATCACAGCCATTAGCAAATTGTAGTTTTCAGTTTACTGCAGGCATAAGACACTGGGAATAGAATTCCTTATGGCAACAAAACTAGAGGACTCTTCCTCCCCTAAGTCTTTAACAAAAGGATGCTGGTGCCTGAAATAGGTACTATTTCCATTTGTTTGCACTGTCTTTCATTGTTCTTTTGCATTTCTCTTTTGCTTTAAATATGTTTCATCATTTTTTTCCACTCCCACTGGTTTGTCAGCTGGTTTTTTTATATATATATTTTTTAACTTCAGGTATTAGACTTTTTGCTATCATGTATTCTGTTCTGCATTTGGTTGTTTTCCATTCATAACATAAGTAAGTGCTGCTGTTTGCAGGGGAGACCGAGCTCTAAATATTTCCCCAGCTTTAGGTGAGACAAGCATTTTATCATTGATAATGTTATTTATTCACAATATAAAAGAAATCTCTCAGATGTATAGGGACTGTAATATGGTATGATAAAGTGAGGAATTTATGCATTGTCTCACTATGAAATGGCTGTGTGCATCTTTGCTAAGCATCTGCTGTAGCTCTATCAGATCTCTGTTTGCCTTCAGGTTGAAAGGAAAGTTCAGAGGCTAATACCACAGATCTGTAAACATGCGGTAGTTGCCCTAAAGACAAAATGTAATTGCAGTAGTATAGTTCCTATTGTGGAGAACTATTTTATCAAGGGAAGTCAGAGTGGCGGTGCAGTTACTGTCTAAGTGAGTGGCCAGCTGTGAAGAAGCTGATCAGAGCAAGATGAAGGATGGGTTGAAAATTGCCAAGAGAATCAGAAGTCGAGTAATCCCTGAGGTCAGAGGAGCTAAGGAAGAAAATTTTCAGTTTAACAGGATCATGCTGCATATGTTTATAGATCGAGGTTTAATTTCAGATGGCTAATACTGTCTTCAGGAAGAAACTTGTTTTCAAGAGGAAAAATCTAGCAAACCTAGTGACAAGGGTTCAGCAAATCAGATGTTTCCAGTAAAGGATTCAAGAATTAGTATTTCTGAAAGTCTACTAATATTGAGTCCTTGAACAACAGTGGCAACACTGGGCATATAGGTATAGTTGAAATGTGGGAAATACATCTTATAAAATATATCTTGTATTGTAATGTTTTTTAAGGGATACAGAAGTGGTAGTTGTTTAATTTGAAAAACAGCTACTAATGAATGCAGTTTGCTGCTTTGAACACAAAAGCAAACCTTTATTTCTGCTCTTGAAGAAGAACCTCTCAGTCATTCAATAAATGTATGTTAGGAAGATGTAAAGCAAGTGGTATAAATCTAGCAGAAGTACAGAGTTCTTGATATTAATTATCTATTTGCTATTTCACTGCTTTATCATTATCTGGCTTTCACTTCTATTTCAGAAAGTGCACAGATAGATTCTCTCCTTAAGTAAACTGAGGCCGAGGTGTCTGAGATTGTTTTCCCTTCTAGAATTGTAGTTTTTGTGCTACTTTGTTGGGAAAGATATAAAAGATTTTGTTAAAATTCTCCTGAATTCATTGAGAGCTTTTCCACTGTCTTCCACAGACCTTGAACAACACATTCAAAAAATAGCTATGTGCAAAGCTTAGTATCTAAAATATCTTGAGATTGGGTAACATCTGGGATGGAATCAGAGAATTCCTGACTCTAATGATAAAACCAGCCAAAATAAATGTTGTCAGTTACAATGTACCTACTATCTTGCATGCATCTGCAGGACAGCTCTGGGTCTCTAATTTATGCAAGTAAATGAAGAAGGGGAAGTGTGAGATTAAAAAAGTTACAGAATATCAAAATTTGTTTTGAACATTTGTCTGAGAAAGAACAAAAAAAGAACACTTTTGAGATGATAGATTTAGAAGAAACTAGGTCTCACTCTCTTTACGGGAAAGGTAGATTTCTCTGTTTTCTACTCTGCAGTCTGTTCTCAAAGAGGGCTGACACAGTTGTGATTGGCAGTTCCAATATCTGTAGACTTTGCAGGTTGTGACTGCTGCAGGGATACACCCAGGTTGATGCAGGCTGATAGATTTTGCCACCTGGTTGATTTTGTGTAAAACAGGTAATGCTACAGTCATTTAGTATTAATCATCATTCCTAATCTCTATAGATTTCTCCAAAAAGAGGTTACTAGTTACTGAGGTTACTAATGAGTATTACCTTTGCTGGCAATCTTAGCAGGAAGAACAGATATGGAACAAATTTGTACACCAGATTACACTCTGATCACATAACCATACATTAGAAAATGGTTTGAGGCGTACTGATAGGCCTAAGTGGGGAGATATGCACTGCTGCCACCCCTATTGTCACTATTCTGTAGTTAAACAGAGCACATTAGTTTCCAAGGCTGCTTAGTCCTGTGCTTTTCATCCAGGCACGAAGATGAAAGATACTCATATCACGATGCTTATGCAAAATGAATGAGAACCCTCTGTGATATTATAAAGGAGATGCTAAGCACTGAATGAGACAGGCTGGAAAATCTGTGTCTATCATTTGGAGGACTGATGATAGGCTCACTCTGGCTTTGCATATCCTTTCAGTAGTAGCAATACTGTACTTTACTTTGAAATAATTATAAAGCAGTAATGTTTAGAACCTACACATACAGGAACAAGTTTGCCCTTGCAGGTTTATGTCTCTTCTCTATATGGGTGGATTTATATTTAGGTATTAAAGCCATGATCATCTGTTTACTTGCTGTGAGATGGAACACTATTTTCTGTATTTCCAGAACATATTCCTATCAAACATCTACTGGAAGCTGGAACAGGCTGCCCAGGGAGGTGGTGGAGTCACCATCCCTGGATGTGTTTAAGGAGCGGGTAGACGAGGTACTTAAGGATATGGTTTAGGGGGTAGACAGGAACGGTTGGACATGATGATCTCAGAGGTCTTTTCCAACCGAGAGATTCTGTGATTCTGTGATTCTGTGACTTATGATAGAATTTTTCAAAGATAGTACAGTATTTGAAGTTAAATGTTTAGATCCTGCGGTAGATTCTGTTATTTGATTATGGATGTCTCAAGTCAAATCAGACTCATAACATACAACAAAACCCAAATACTTTATCAGCTCTAATTCAGATCTCGGCTTCTTCCTTTAAAAAATGAGAGGTGTTTTGCTGTTTTCTGAGAAATAAGATGATCCTTCATAGACTATATTCCACTTTGATCATAGCGATTGTTTCAGTCTGTTAGTTCTTTTGAAGGCCTTGGAATTGTTTTTGTAGTGCCATTACAGTTTCAAAGTGTCTACACAGGCAGGTTATTAGCAAACAAAATAAATGTTTTAGACTCCTGGCACCCCTTGGAAGGGAGCAAAGTATCAAAGTGAAGTAACGTGAGCTGTAACATGCTGCAAGGAGAAAGGAAGCACAGAAGAACAGCAGGGAAATTGTGGAATGAGGCAATTGAATAATTAATGTGAATAGGCTAATTGCTGATGTGAAACGAGCTTTCTTATTCTTTTACAGTATATTGTCCTTTTTGACTGCTTTTTAACTGGAAGCTATAGTCTAAAGATTAGGCATGTTCTAAAGATAGAAAACAGCAATTTTTCCAAACAGGTATTATAGACATTAAAAAAGAGAGATAATAAGGAGCATGTGATAACAAAGGGGAAAAAAGTAAGGACAAAGAAGTTAGGAGCAGTGCCCCCACTGCTAGTCAAAGTTTAAAAAAAAAAAGAAAAAAAGAAGAATCCTTTCAATTTCAAGTTCATACCAGTATGCTTGATAAAAAGCATCTTTTGTACTTGAAGTGAGTCGCAAACATCTATAGATGTTTCAATCCAAGGTACAAGAAAGTGATAGTTCATTAGTCATGGAATAGAGCTCTCTCCTATTTTCTTTCTTAACCATGCTGCCGTTTATAGGGTGGGGATGAAAGCTTTGAAAGCTAAAATGGTGGCAGCAACAAATTATTCGGCACAATTGCTGTCTGTGTCCAGATTGTCTTATAATGTCAACTGGAATAGTTCATTAATGGAACTATTCTGTAATGGTATAGTTTAGCCATTAGCCTCCTCCATAGTTTTGGAGGAATGGAAATGAATTCTAGACCTTGTATTAGAAATTAAATAAAAATTCTGTTTGCTTCTCTTTGTAACTTTTTCAGAGCCTCAGATGAAACTGGTCCTCCCATTGAAGCCATTTCTCCTTACAAAGTAATGGCTTCAGACACCAAACTCAGATAATCCTGCTGTAAGCCTGGCTGCTAGCTCACCTAAATTTAAAAAAATTAAGGTGTAGTTTAAAAAAAAAGTAAAGAACACAGTACAGTAAAGAACACAGTACATTTTCTGTTTAGTTGTCTGTTGTAAGACCAGCTGTAAAATTTTAATTCTGGCGCTCTGTGTTAACCGTGACTTCTGTTTTTCTCCTTCTATTGTGTCAGCTCTGCTGATGCTGTGATTTATTATTAGACTTGTCATTTAGGTTTATGGAAAATGTATCTTGACAGCTTCTTCAAAACCTATGAGATTGTAGTGTTCTAGGAAAGCTAGAAACTCTAATATAGATGTGCTTTTGAAGACCACCAAGGGCACAAACCTGTATTTGTATACACATAAAGATTTCCTACTTTTTGAATCTATTAATTTTGGTATAAAAGGAGGGTTATTTTTCACTGTGGAATATATTTTTGTTAATAACCAAGTGGTTTTTATTCTTTAAAAATTAATTGAGAATGTATTCAACCACTTCTGTCTCATGCAAGAATGTTGTCATTAAAGCCTCCTGAAAAGTTTTTATGCTTTATACTCACAAATTGTTGTGGTGAATGCAGAGCCAGTTGTGCTATATAATTGCCATTATCAGCTGATATCTACTCTGTGTATCCATGATAGTGTGTCAAATTGGGTATAAACTGTGGGCCAAATTTATAACAATTTTCTAGGTTCTCCCTGAAATTAATAGTTTCATGCTGTGAACATACAGCAACCCTCAGGTACGTTATAAGGTAGAAGGAACCATGCCATGGGAAGAGAGAAACTGGAGCTTACTGCACGCTGCTAACGATGCCATTCTGGTCTCTACCCACCTGAATAAGCTTTAGGCTGCCTTTCTAGGGCTGATGTAGAATGGACTCCAGAACCAAAAATCAACTCCTACAGAGCTGGAGGTTGAACCAGAGGTTTAATGAGTCTTGTTGGATGAAATAAAAAATGTAACTTTCATATACTCAGATAAAAAGCAAATTAAAAGTAAAACAGCACAGGTAGAAATCAGTATCAATATTAAAAGACAAATGGAAAACATCAACAACTCTAGGAAATTAGCAGCTTGTCAGAAGCTGTAATGTGTGATACTTTGTTTGCTACCGTGTAACTCAATTAATTTCTAGATATTTCAGTGTCCATTCATTGGGCAAATGCTCTTACAATGATACCACAAAATTAATGAAGTTGTATTCATAATACATTCCCAGTGTACTGAATGACAAATCAATACTAGCATAAAATAAAGCCATTTAAACTAGCAATATACCAGGAAGACTCCCGAAGCAGACTCTGAACATGCCTAATGCTCAAAAACATCATCATCATAGATATCACCTCTCCATCGTTAATCAGTAGAATTGCAAAACTTTCCCACACAGCTGTGCATTTTGTATTACACTATTCAATATGCATGTTCACAGGAATTCAATATTCGCATAAAATTTACTAAGTATGGATCATATATATATATGGAGATATATACACACAGGGAGATATTTTGTTTTCACTTTACATATAAGCAGATTTTGAATATCTGACAGTCCTTATTCATGTCGAAATCTTACTTCTTTGTTTCACAGTAGTAAATGTGAAGCTTGTTTGTTTTAGGTAGAACTGATAATTAATTGCCCTTATGGAAAGTAATTTAAGTATTTATTCAATATTATTTCTGCATAATATCGAAATCTATTTGGATCCATAGAATTATCAGTGACATCTGCCAGTCTAAGGCAAATCCAGTTATCTTCCTTTTTATACCACTATCATGATCATTGTTCTTCAGGTATTCTTAAAATGTGCTTTCATTCAGTACATCTCATTTATTTTTTAAGTTTTATTCTGAAGAGAATTAGGGTTTATTTCCTGATTGCCTGAAGCTGTAGTTTATGTTTTTGATTGCTTTATTGCACCCAATTAAAATAAGTCAACCCTCTAATAAAGGCAGTAAGTTCAGTTTCTAAGTCCAAACTTGAAGTTTTGGGCTTTATCTTAATTCACCAAAATTGTGAAAAACTTAAGTATATATTGAATGTATTCTTAAATGCACTTTTTTTGAATGAAGAAATTATTCTTCTTTTATACAAGACATATTTACAAGCTTTATGGTAAGGAAAGAATACCTGAGTATGACCTCCCACCCCACACCCCCACCCTGACCTCCTAGAATTGAACTTAAGAAAGTGGCACTATGGATTTTCTCTGAGTTTTAACCATTAAAAATTGCAGAGTTTTTATATACTAGCTCATGACTGAATGTGCTGTTTTTCCCTCCTGTTTTATTTGTTGTTGGTTTTTTTGTATTGTTCTTGGAGATTTTCTGATAAAAGCAGGGGTACC
This sequence comes from Mesitornis unicolor, assembly GCF_000695765.1. Classification (NCBI taxonomy): domain Eukaryota; kingdom Metazoa; phylum Chordata; class Aves; order Mesitornithiformes; family Mesitornithidae; genus Mesitornis; species Mesitornis unicolor. The sequence continues at coordinate 7,092 of NW_010166843.1, forward strand.
CAGAAAATGTGGTGATATAGATAGGGCTGCTTTGCTTTTGTTTGTCTTTTTATAGTCAATCTCTGCATCATACAGCCTCCAATGCAATTAAATAATTATTTAAGAATCTCCTTGTTCATTTTGCTACTTCTCGCTTGATTAAATTTGCCAGTAGCTTCCTATTATCTAAGCAATTTGTTTCTTTCCTTAATTTAGTAATTCCAGTGGCAATGCTTCATAGATATTTACAGCTATGGCAGTAGTGGCACAGGAAAACTTCACTGGGACTTAATGTTCATGTCTTACTTACTGCTTTTGATAGGAAATCATAGCATATTACAATTCTCAGTAATGTATTACTAGTATTATTAGAAAGCTTTTTGGCAGCTAATAGTCTCACTCCAGTCTTTGTGAAAAAGGGCCTAATTTTTTGATTTCTCTATATTTTCTGCACTCAATTTCATGATGAAAAAATGAGTATAATGGATCACAAAACTGCCCCAGATTAAATGACTGCACAACATACAAGGCAAAAGCAAATCAGGCCCTAACTCTTCTACCAGAGTTTATGTTGATTTATTATACCATTTAATCAGTATGTCACAATGACAGCCTAGACATCAAGAATTGCATGGACACTGAACTAAATTCCCTGTTTTCCTCTAGAAGTGGTATATTTATGAAAAAGCACGCTAACGGTGGGGTAACCACAGTGGGCGTTTTTAATGAATGTGCATTATTGCTCACTGTTCTATAGACCCTTATATGAGGTCACGTTTTTAGAAGCAGGGGTGGTTACACAAAGGATCCTGTCTGCATTTGCAAACATAAATGATTGTTTGCTTAAGCATCCATATATTGAATAACACAATTCAGAAGCATAAAAATGATTTGCATATCAATACTGTAAGACTCTAAGTGAAACCATATATAATTTGTTTTAGCTTATTATTGTGTTTTTTTGATGTCAAAATTACTTGATGACAGAAAGTTAAGAAACATCAATATTTTAAAATGTATAGTACAGGAGCAGATCCTGGTGCTAAAATAAATATATTGTCTATTTTTCAGCATTTAATTTTTTCAATAGTGCTTATGGAATTACATGTTTTGTAAAGTATTCCACACTTCAGTCAGTAATGCTTACTTTGCAGCTAGTAAAATATGTATGCTGTGTTAAAGGGCAGCATAGTTTATCCTTCTCGGTAGAAGTTTTGTGCTTGACTTGTCTTTGTTGTTTAAATTAAACTCTTGTTGATTTGCGAGCACAAGTATCTCTTCTGGCACAGGTATCTAAAGAAAATTTTGGTGGTTAAATGTACATGTATATACTCGAGTCAAGGGAGAAGTGGCAAACTGATAAAAATTTGATATTTTTCTTTCAAAAGCGCTCTTTGAGACTGATAGTAGTTTTAAAGCTTGCAATTTTTCATACTCATCTTCCACTTGCAGAAAGTGGGAAATGGTCACATCTACACACACTAAGTGAGCAGGTGTGTAGAGTTTTAAATTCCAAATGCAGCTTGCATGGCAAATCAGAGAACTTGCACTCAGTTCTGTTTCTGACACCTTCAGCATCTAAAATGTCCAGCTATTGTTGATTTTGAATTGCAAATAATTTCTACTTTTAGATGAATATTTCCTTAAATTGTTCTTTTAAAAGAGCCTTTAATTCAAGAAAGAATTCTCTGTAGCCTCACAAACTTTTCTCAGTTTCTGTATGTTCAGAACTGTGCCTCCCAGCTTTCTTTCAGCAACTATCCATCAGCCATGTCCTTGCAGGACATGTTTTGAAACTATGTCCCTGCAGGAAGGTGATCCCAGCCAAGTAAATATACCAGTAGGTGCTATTCCATGAACTGTTCTTGTCTTGGTTCTGTGTGTTCCCCCTGGAGTGTCGTCTGGCAGCATTGCTTCATAATGGGTGGTACTAAGCTAGGAAGGGGCTACAAAGAGACTTCTTTTAGTCTTCTACTTTGTTCTTTTACAGAAATCTAAAGCAAACAAAAAGCTCACTACTGGCTTTATTTTGTTTTGTGCAATTGACTTGGTAAAATTGTCTTTCATGTTTTTTCATGTCCATGGTGCCTGCTGAAGTATTTAGGAGGAACAAGAGCTTAAAATAGCTGGAGTTACAAGATCATAAATAGATCCAGAGAGGACTTTTGCTCTCTTATCCTCTCCTCTCACAGATCAGATCTCTAATCCTTTTCCTTGATTTAGATCTCATTTCAATACTGGAAGATTTTCTCTCTCATTTTCAAGTTCAGCAAAATTTGAGGATTTAAATAAGCAGTAATGAGGTGAGTAATGTAAACAGCTGAAGTGGTTAAGAAATGCTTGCAAATGATGCCTGCAAGCTAGAATTTCCCTTTCTTTTTTCTGTAAGACAAAGACTAAATGAATGCAAATACTTGGCATGGAGAAAGGTTTATGAATACTGGCCACTAACCTTCTAAAAAAAATGGCTGTGCTTTTCAATTGTTACACAAAACACAGTACAGTGACTATTGCACCACAACAGATGTGTTTTTGCTTGACTAGGATCAGAGCTTAACTCAGTTTTTTTGCTCCACAGTGTTTTAGCATTACACCACTGTAGTATTTCCAATCTTGTCAGACTGCTCTAGTGAGGTACATCTGTGTGCTTTACCGATTAAGAAAATTTTAATGTTTCAGAAGATACAGTAAGGTCTTAATTTCTACTTCGTGTGTGTCTCATCACACACCTGTCACAAAAGTTTGTTAATAGTCTGTACTGTTGACTATCTTTTTCATACATAATAGAAATACAAATTCAATTCCATCTGCGCTGGAAGGAGGTGAACACATCCTTCCACAATAATACTTGAAACAAAGTTCCCTCTTTGGAGTAGAGTACTGGTATTTTCTCAAAGCATGTCTGTTTCTTATTTGGAGTTTGCAGATGTGCTCATGATTATGCTTATTTTTCATACTATTTGCAGGAAGAATAATCCATAACAGCATCTGGGATGTTTATATAGGCCCAGAAGTATTTACAGTTTTTTTTTATTTAAAACCCCCACTTTCTTATTTTCTTGTCATCCTACCAGCAAGGAAAAAAACTCCATCATTATCAACAATATTTGTAAAGTTTATATAAGGCATCCTATTTAGATGCTCGCAACCTCCTTGTTTTTTGTCTTACATTGACTTTACTGGAACAGAGAGGCTTCCAACTTTAGTCAGGGGAAACAATACAATATTAAACATTCTTGCCCAAAATTTCTGTCAATTTACTGATCATATGCGGTAAACTGCACACAGAGAATGTAGCTTGAGTAGCCACTGAAAATGGAACAGTTAATTGTTCTGTTTTTTAAAATGAACTTCTTTTCAGAAGCTGTTCAGATGAGAAGAGAAAACTCACAAAAATTAAAGGGTAATAGCAGAGATTTAATGTAGAGATTTTAGGTCAGAAGTGTCCATCTCTAAAGAAAAGGTCAAGAAATATATGGATAAAATTGTGCTAGCTTTTGTCCTTTGATAGGTTATAGTTAATAATGTAAAAAGAGAAGAGAAAGTTTGAAATCTCTGTTTTCCTCCTGGCTAATGCATCCTATAGACTGATCTGAAAGGAAAGAAAGAAAGAAACCAATGCTATGCTTTGAGAAGACAATAACAGAAGGAATTATAGCTCTGTTATACAACTATTGGAGTGGTTAAAGGAGCTGGATTTTTCACCTTCTCCTGGACTAGAGCTGGTTGCTAGTGCCCTGCATTCAACATTTGTTTCAAGCCTTTACTGTCCCACCTTCTTAAGGATTTAAAAAAAAAGTTGATTTATTCTAAACTTGATATACCCAGCTTCAGTTTTCATCTTACCTTGTGTTTGTTCCTCATGTGTGTCTTCCTTTGCTGTGGATTCTGAAATCTGTGATCCCCTCCATTGGGTTCGCAGACAAGTGCTGTTACAAGCTGTTCTTGCACTTCCTGACAGTGGTTTACGTTAACACTGACATTGTCAGCTCATCCTAAACAATACTGGTTGCAGTTGGAATAATCTTTTCTGTATTTCTGTATAGTTTTCTGATTATTTATTTCAAAATTGATTGCTTTTATTAATTTCTTGGTCCCAAGTAGGTTAAGTCTTTACTTCCAACTACATAATTTTTATGATTGTAATTATGTAGGCAGAAAAACCTATGATTTATTTTCCTCTTCTCAAACCAGATTTTTTTCTTTTTCGATTAAAAATATACTAAAATCTGTGCTATATGAATTATTTTTCAGACTTTTATAGTGGTTTATTTCAAAATTTGTTTCAGCATTTTTGCAAGATGAAATGTAATCCAACTTTTGACTCTCAAGTCTCAGAGCAAATTTATTTGGAAATTCACTGGTTTATTTCCCTTTCAGAAAACATTTTATCCCAAAAGGTATAGTTATAGTACTATGTCTGTCTAGCTCAGTTTTTCAGGTCCAAGAAATGGAAGGAATTGGCTGGTGCTTAGCAAACTGATCCTTCTAACCGTTGTGTCTTTTTATGTTTCAAATTACTGTTTAGATCTGCCTGTATAATTGGATAAATATAGTCCTTCACATTTTTCAGGAGTTATCTACTAATTCCTTATAATTTCTTGTGTTTACTCATTTATTTAGTGTTTGCACTTGTCTGTATAACCTTTAGCATATAAATTATTAATGTAATGATTGCCAGGAATATGTGTTTGCATGGGCTTTGATCTAATCCCATTGAAAACAAAAGAGATATTAGTTCCGGCTTCTCTGTGTGGTTTTTGTTTCTTTTTCTCTCTTTCTTTCCAAACTTTGGACTTTCAAGTGGGCCCTTTTTCTATGAATTGGTAATCCCTGGACTACGATTATTAGTATTACACTAAAACAATGTGGCTTTTCAGTACTTGGACTCCATGGAACTCTCACTAGGACATATGTAGGATTCTACGATGACAAGAAGTCCCATTAAATATTTCATGTATTGTTTTGAGAAAGTTTAGCTTCACAGAGAGTAACTTTGGAACATTTAAATATATTATTTATTGACACTTGTGCCATGTTCATATTCAGGATGGCCTAATGCAACATCTGTTCCTGATTAAAGGGAACATCTGGCATTTCACAGACAATTGTGAGATATGAGCTTACTGTACTTTAGGCCTACCAGACAAATTAGAACCAGGCTCTCTAGGTGGATGGTAAGACCTGGTTTAATGTGATGTGATCAGAATAGGGTTTACCTGTTATACCCTGTTTTCAAGCAGAAGTGCCAGCAACTTTGGTATTGTTTGGTTCCTAGCATCAGAAAGGGAAAAAAAGAGTTTAAGATTTTTGCAACCCAGAAGAATAGAATTGAAATGTTCTGGAAAGCTCTACTCCTGTTAAACTTGCTTACTCTGAAAATCTGATTTTGTGATCCTTCTTTTGCCCTGACAAATAAGTTTGTCATGCAGCAAAGGAATGAATTCACATCTAAACCAGCTGCTTGGTGACCAGGATATGGGGAGGGAGTTTGTTCCCTGATTGAGTTTGTCCAGAGAGGTAAATTGGCTTGCAGAGAAAATGACCACAGGATGACAGTTACGTACTGCAATAAGCCTCAATTACTTTTTCCTTCTCTTGTCCTTGAGCAAGGTACATAACTCATTATTGTTCATTATGAATTGTAAAGACTAGCTCACTTCTGGTCAACAAATACAATATTCAGTCTTTTCTTTGTGTTGGCAATCTGTTTAGTTCACACCTACAGTTTTTACCTAGAGGAGACTATTACTCTGATGTTTAGCCTGAAAGATCCCAGAAGGAAAGGACTATGATTTTTGCATTTTTGTTTTCCTCTGTGACAATGTTCCCTAGATATGCAAGCCCGTGAATAAGTAATCCAACATATGCATCTATAGATGTGTGTTTGTATGGACATACAAAAGCAGACAAATACTTTTTCTCCTAGCACTTGTTTTATGTTCTTTCTTTAGGACCTATCAAACAGTTATAATTTTAACACAGTCAGAACTACTGCAATAAAATGGCAAATATCAGCGATGTATTTCAAATTCAAATTGCAAAGCCAGACCATGCTAGTTTGCTAAATGATCACTTATATAGGATTTACTACTCTGGTGGGCCAGTGGTCTTTATGTGCTTCCTTTGAAAAAGCAGTAAGGATGAGGAAAAGCAATTCCTAAATGGATAATTAAAACCCACCAGACTCTATCAAAACTTTTCTATTTGTCCTTCAGAAGCAAATAGCATAAATGTTGTCTCCATAGCTCTAACTGCTCCTACAAACATTTCAGTCTTGAAAAGTTATGTCATTTTAATTTCACTTCTGCTCTGTGGTTGTTGCATTTGATTTACTCTGACTGACCTGTTACCATAGGTTATTTTCTTGCCAGGTATTATCAGCCGCCAGGAGGCAGAAGAGTTGTTGATGAATAAATCTGAAGGAACATTCCTGGTGCGAGTCAGTGAGAAAATCTGGGGCTACACACTGTCTTATCGCCAGCAAAGTGGGTTCAAACACTTCCTGGTGGATGCTTCAGGGGATTTCTACAGCTTCTTGGGTGTAGATCCAAATCGACATGCAACACTGACAGATCTTATTGATTTTCACAAGGTAACACTTGCTAGGTAGATATCAATACCTGAGTGGAATAGATTAATAATTTAAAGAGGAAACATGTAATTTGAAACTGCACTGTAAAGTAGAAGTAACACTAGTGGGGAAAAAGAATATACATATATATTCTCAATACATATATAAGTATAGGAGTACAAGGCTCTCCGCTGTGCAGGGAGAAAATTAGAAGGGCTAAAGCACAGCTGGAACTTTAGCTAGTGCTGTTAAAGACAAAAAGGGTTTCTATAAATACATTGGCAACAAAAGGAGAACTAGGGTGAGTCTCCCCCCCTCTAGTAGATGTGGGGGGAAGCATAGTGACTGGAGATGAGGAAAAGGCTGAGGTACTTAATGCCTTCTTTGCCTCAGTCTTTAGTAGGAAAACCAGCAGTACTGTGGGTACCCAGTCCCCTGAGTGGGAAGACAGGGATGGAAAGCACAGTGAAGCCCCCATAATCCATGAAGAGGTGGTTAGCGACCTGCTACACCACCTAGACATAAACAAGTCTATGAGGCCAGATGGAATCCACCCCAGGGTCCTGAGGGAGCTGGCAGAAGTGCTT
>NW_010166844.1:0-6127 GCF_000695765.1 Mesitornis unicolor
TACTAGTTACAGTTCTTCTGCAAACGTCTTTAGTAAGTTACAGCTGCCAGCACGCTGACTCCAACTATGCGCTCCCACCTCTAAAACTCCACTTCCCAGCTAACTCACCACTTCTCCAAAAGCTCTGCAAACAGCCACGGCATCTGGCTCCATTGGGGATCTTCCAGTTAAAATTTACTGTAAACAATTTAACAGTTTGTGGCAATCTGGGAAACATTTGGAGTGCTTCCCTAGAAAACCTAGCTGGCTCAAATCCTCGAGGTTTTTCTCTGCCTCTTCCTTCCTTAGCCTGCAGACCTAAAATGCCAGATAGTGGAATGCCTTTTTGAGGACATCCACCTCCCAGATTAAAATAAACTTGGAAACAACCAGCGAGGGCCTGCTGCAAAGGGCACTGAAACTAAACTGCTGGAAGAAAGGACTGTGCATGCCTATATATTAATCTGTTAATGTCTATATATTAGCGGTGATAGCTTAAAAATTAATCTTGCACAGTTCATCTAATGTTAAACAGCTTAACCATACGCTTGCACTAAACTGCTGAATTAACTTGCATTGGGTTGCTGAATTAACCCACCCACCCCTGCACGCAAAGAGAACCGATTTGTTTATAACTGAACTCTGAAAACATGCTTAATCCAAACAAAATCAACTTCTTAAAAAGAAAAGCTGTGTAGGCTCAGCAACTTTAGGAACCTTATGCTGTAAACAACAGAGCAAATACAGAAAAGGGAAGAAACCTGTCTTTGTCCTTAATCCATGCAAAAAAGCAGTTTGGCTTATCTTCCAACTGAAAAACTTACCAGTTTCTCCTCCAAGCTGCCATAAAAATAGAAATGTAACACAGCAAACTGAAGAGCAGACTGGAAGATGTATCAGTTAAAGCAGAAAACAGATATATATATACATATATTTTTAAAGTTTGATCATCATTCTTTCAGCCAAGTGTATTTCCTTTGCCAATTGTAAAGCACTGCTGCTCTGCTGTATTTGTTCAAATAGTTTAACTACATTTTACCTCCTATTTTGCGAAACAAGTGCTTGCCCAGCTCTCTTCTGCTACATTACATACCTGCCTACCTCTGCTTGAAAACTGCTGCTCTGACATTCCTCAGCGGTTGCTCGAGTGGGGACCGTGCTCCCACAAGCAGACCACAGGGGTACATGGCTGTGGCAAAGCCAGAAAGCAGAAACCAGCCGTGTGGAGGGAACCTGGTGAGCAGAAGTAGGGGTGGGAGCTGCCAGGCTGGGAGGTGATGACAACAGGGAGAGCTGAGCCACCACAGGGCCACCCATCGCAGGCCTCTGCTCCCGCTCGCCTGGCTGCAGGAAGGATGGTTTTATACCAGTCCTGCAGCATTCAGCCTGGCTCCAGGCACCTTCCCCGAGCTCTGGCCTTTGAAACCCTGCTGCAGAAAACATGTTATTTTCTTAAATAGCCTTGGCTTTCCTGCATCATCTCCAGGGCTTAAGGTGCTCACAACAGCCACAAGTATATTACCGTTAGCCCCTGACTGGAGATCTCACTCAATATTTTGAAGTATTTGAATACTTTAGCTCAAGACTTCAATACTTCAAGCTCTGCTACAACTTTAAACCAACAATTCTTGAAGTTATTTCAAAATATCTTTCTTTTAAAAACACACTAGTGACCACAAGGCACAACAAGGACATGGCTAGGTTTTGAGGCAACTGAAAGTATTCATTTTGCATTTAAAAATATAACATAAAAACTAACATTGCCTTTGTTTTGGAGAAAAACCAACAACATAAGATTGGTAGCTCAGAACCTTATATTTTGAACATTCCCTAGAGAGCTTATTTGTTAAGAAATAAACCTAGCTCTATGCACTTCTGAGCTCTGCTACATTAGTATTCTCTTCTTAATTAGAGCTTTTCAGAAGAGTGGCTGCTATTTGTGAATGCAAAGAAACTCATCCAGACTTTCTGAAGCCGCACCTATTCTGTTATTAAATAAAAAACTCCAAGGATTTGATTATAGATCTGTCTGGCATGACAAATTCCAAAACCAGTTAATGGCTGAAGCACAAACGTTGTCTAGCTTCCCTAACAGGAAGCTGGATAATTGGGTTTGTCCATACGATCTGTGTGAAAGCAGGCTCCATGCATGTGCAATCTGGTTGAGTACGTCCTACACAGAAAAAAAATTAAACCTTGAAAAAAGCTTCAGGGCCACTTTATTGTAAAGCCTGCTCTGCATAGTTTTCCTTAATTAAACCTATGCCTGCAATTTGAAAAAAAAATACGCATGCAAGAATAAATGCTTCATACAAGTTTCACTGGTTTGTCATAAACCTGCATGGAACTGAATTCATTAGTCAGTTATCCAAACATGAAATATAATATACTGCAAAACTACTATTATTGAGCAAAGAGTACGGTTTTCCAAAAACTTCTACAGTTTCTAATTCAGTGTGCATATATGTATCAAATGGCAGTGTAAAACAGCGTATCTTAAGCGTTCTGAGTCAGGCTGGGATGGGGTTAACTTTCCCTATAGCAGCCCATGGTGTGGATAACCCAGTGCCCACTCAGCACTGAGGCCTGCTCTCCAACACCCTCCAAAGGCCATACGCACAAGGACAGCTGACCCCAGCTGACCAAGGGGATATCCCATGCCATAGGGATGTTGTGCTCAGCAATAAAAGCTAAGAGAAAGGAGGAGGAGGGGGGCATTTAAGACGTTTTCCTTGTGAAACAGTTGTTACAAACAGCAGGGCTCTGCTTCCCACAAAGTGTCTGGACACAGCCTGCTGATGTAAGTAGAGTGTACATCTCCTTTGGTTTTGCTTTGTTTCTGCACACAACCTTTGCTTTCTTTCATTAAACCACTTTTATCTCAACCCCTGAGTTTTTAATCTTATTTTTTCCCCCATCCTACTGAGGAGGGGGAATTGAGAGAGCAGCTGGGTGAGTGTCTTGAGGCCAGCCCAAGTCAGCCCACCACACTTAGAAACGCTAATGAACTTGTAACTTCACAAAAAGTTATTTTGGGATTTGAGATTTTGAAAGCTGTAAATTTTAAACAAATGTTTAATATCAACATGGGAAGCATTCTGTACTAAACAATACGCATACAGCTGTCTGCAGAGGATAAACAGCAGAAAATATAGGTCAGCTCAGAACAATGTGAACTGCTGGGTATTTCTGCTCTCTCCAGTGGTATATTTTTAGGAATAATCATGTTATATCACATATATATTTACTAATTTACAAAAAGGCAGGTTTTATTTTACCCACTCATATGCCTCCTATTAAGTTCACTTATTTTTACACAACACTATCACCTTGAAGTAGATGTATCAATTCCTCTCATGTATTAATTACCAGCTCTGTACAAAAATAAAGTTATATACATCTCTAGGAGAACTGAGAAACAAACCATCTTCGGTGAAAGTCGTGACACTTGACAGCTTTGGAGCTGGTGGTCAGTATTTAAACTGTGTGGGAGATCGATTTTTAAATTCTAGCCCTAAGTTCAGAGGAGCTGAGGACACTCTGGAGAGAAGAACTGGGAAACTGAATCTCTTAAAAGAGAGAAACAGCTGTAGCAAATACTTAATTCTCAAAATGCAGAGAATAGTCGAGAATGACTCAGAAATGTAAGAAGCCCAACAGGTTTCTTGCAAATGGATGCTTTTGTATCAAGTTATTCGAACAGTGTTTTTCAGACTACTTGCTATACTGCACCACACCCTTTAATTTTATTAAATCCACAAGATTTTTGAGGATTCCCATATCCTTCAGTGCAGAAGGAAATGGAATATAAATTACCCATCACGTTCTCATCTCTTTTCCTTGCAACATCTAGAGCTGCAAATATTTTATATCTGTGGTAAGTGGGGAGAAAAAAGCTGTCTCTGCCGGCATGTTTCTTCAGCTAGACTGAAGACTATGGCAATTCATCATTTCAGCCTCAGGAGCTCCTGCTTTAGAGGTTACAGGATCTGTCTGAGCTGAAGGAGACAGATACTACACATTGTATTCTCTTCTGCATTCGGCTTAGCAGAAACAGAACACAAAGAGCTTTTCTGGTCTTGATAATTTTGGAAAAAAAATCCTCCATTCTGAAGAAAAGAGGAAACTTCTTTTTCATAATGGGAAAAATGCCAGTTTATGCAAAACACTGTTATAATTAATTTGAAATTCCTCTCCACAAATTAACAAAATAATTTGCCATCATTTCTTCTCGAGTGCAAATTCTATTACTGGCTGTATGAAAACTAGGTTTGCGAAAGGGACCAGCAGTACACAGCTTTAAATAAAAAAAGAGTAATGAGAAAGAATAATATACAAAAATACCAAATTACCAGTAATGTAGTCTTGTGGATTTAAACAAAATGCCTTAACAATAGATGTTCTGGTATGTGATACTCAGGCTAACACATGATATAAACACCCTACTGCAATGAAATACAAATAACCTGAGATGGGACTTCTCCCTTTGCACATGTTTCATGACAGACGGTACCAGAGAGGTATTTGCTGCAAATCACATTAAATCCACTTTAGAAACTGAATTCCATCCATGAACAGATTTCACCATCTGCTTCTACTAATATACATTAGAGAATGTGCATTTTCCATAGCTGCATATTTACTCTGTAATCAGAAGAGTACAAGACAAATAGGAATAGCTTAGCTACACAACGACCAAAAAGCATCATCATTTGTGGATGTCAAGGGTGTAAACAAAAAAGCAGTTAGGTTATTTGAAGGCTGTGTGGTGAACTAATGAAACTAAATTAGGCAAAACAAAATTTAAGCAGCACACTGGGACAGTAACAGTCATTGCAGTGATGAGAGAAATACAAACATAAAAAGCGTAGATCTAATAAAGTTTCTTTACTAATAACATGCAGAAAAAAAAGAGAAATAATCTTCCAACCAAAGCGTAAGTAGAGCTGGCTGGAAATCTGAATTTTTATTACATGCTTTTTGTGTTTTCAAGAAAAAAAACAACCTTTAATCAGGAGGTAAGCCAACGTTTAAAGTTTTAATGGAACAGAAATCCTTCAAAATTTTGTTTTGGAAACCCAAACATGACGGTCCCAAAACAAAGTATGCCTTCCTAGTATCCTCAGCAGCTGCTGACTGAAACGAATGCAGTTCCTGTCATTTCACAACTGCCATTTCCATGGCTTCCTGCGGTACAGAACTGATAAAAACCACCACAGACCCCACCCCGGGGGTTGCCAGGGCATCGGCGTTGCCTTGTCTCTGGGAGTCCAGCCCTGTGAGCTGCCTGGGAATGCCAGAGCCCAGCACTGCCAGACCAGTCGGCTCCCCGCGCCACCTTCCATCAAGGCAGGCAGCCAGATGGCTTCAGAAACCCTGACGTCTCCCACACAAGACCCCTTCTTATAAGCAGCCGAAAAGCCAGGCTGACACATTGGTGAGATGCTCACCTGATACGTCAGCATCGCAAAAATGAACCTGAGCTGAAAGCTTGAGAAGTCAGGGTGAGATTTCAGCATCATTTTCTACACATCCTCAGTAATGAGGATGATTATTTTCAGGCAAGTAATTGCAATTAATGAAACAATATGTCATAAAAAATGGCAGTCTTCTCTGAAAGCGTAGTAAAAGAAACAAGAGCTACTTGGGCACTATTATGCACCAGTATAAATTCATAGAGATATGGAACAAGCTATGTTGTAAGAGAAAACAAAGAGTAGGACTCTTCAGGGCTGGGAAATAAAAAAATGAGATGAAGATAAGAGGTCTACAGAATTATTTGGTCCAAGAAGACAGTAAATAGGGAACAATTGCATGCTTTCAATACCAGAACTAGCAGGCAATGAATCTGTAAGATAGGGAAATTAGAAGCAAACACAGGAAACCAACTCTTCACACAATTTGTAAATAAATGATGGGACTTCTTGCCGCAGAATATTATGGATGGTAGAAGTGCATATGTGTTCAAAAGGAAAAATTCCCAAAAGATAACTGTACTGACAGCTGTTAAACACCAGGACAACCCAGCAATCTTTGATGTACAAGGTACTGGAGACTCAAAGATTGTGCCAATGAATCATCAGCAGGCACTTGCCCTGTTCTAATGGTCTTCTCTAAAACAGTCACAGGCCCTGGTTGTCGTGGGGGA
>NW_010166845.1:0-16211 GCF_000695765.1 Mesitornis unicolor
CCAGACTCCGCCCCATTGACCACAACTCTCTAAAATACATTATGCGGTCTCCTGCATAATTACTTACATTCTATGCATCTAGAGAATCTGAGAAGGCAAAGAAGAGAGATTGAAGAAGGGTGAAGTTTGTGAAGGATGACCAGGGTGAAATTCCTTTGGAAAAGTGTGTCATCTAAACACATATGGTTTCAAGAAACACAAGAGAAGTGTGCTGCTAAACCAAGTTAAAAACTAAGCAGATTTTTGTTGTGCCTTTTTTTTTTTATTTAGAACAAGTTTTAATTAAAGCTTACAAAGTTTTAATACCAGCTTAGGATGAAATAAACCAGCACTGTCACTAAAGTATACTTCATTCTCTTAGTTGCTTGCCTTCAGCTTCTGTCACCTTCTAACTGCCAACACAGACGTTCATGTAGCCACATGATGAACTGGTCTGCTTAAAAATATTTTTGTTCAGCTTCCTGAACAGTTCCCCAGGGATCACTTCTCTCAGCAGCAGCTTAAATTCAGGAAATGAAAGGTGCATATCCATAATCATTGCAACAAATCTAAATTGAAACCGCTGTGATCTCAGTTGCCTTTTGCATCCCCAGCTGTGCACTCTACTGCATTTCACTGGCACTATGTCTTCTGTAATCATATATTGAAACATTATGGAGAGCTGAATGGATGAAAATTCACCTGGCAAAAGCAAAATAATTTTTAAAATGGAAAAAGCTGTTAGTCTTCAGCTGGATCGACTCCCTGAAACAGTTTACAATATGGCTGCTCAAGATCTCAGATAGTACAAGTTAGGGAGAATGGATAAGTAAGCAACAAGTAGTGGGAAAAATTAAGACCATGACAGGCTAGAAAGGATTACATTGCTGAAGCAGCATGCGGAGATATTATTTTTAGTTCTGTGGATAAAAGGTAGAGTTTAGATTAAAACACTATAGTATAAATATATCAGAATTTTTCTTTCTCTTCTGTGACATCTCTGCCTAAAACTTAAAATATAGGTGAGACACTAGGGATGAGCTGATATACAGATATCAACTGATGTATCAACCAGTTTGAGAGGGTGGCATAAGGCTCCATGTTGAATCAGAGCACTATGATGCCCCCTTGGCTTACACTAACAACAAAATTCCACCAAGGAGTTAGATTAATAATTCAGTTTTGATGTTGTTATTTTTAACTGCAGCCCTTATACAAACCAAAACACCTTAGGTCTTTGTCTCATTGAACTATAAAAAGGAAGAGTTTTTGAATTCTCTTTCCTTGCGAGGTAAAAAACTCCTAGCAAAACAACACATCAGCCATTTATGTTTTCTTAGAGCAAAGCCAGTTTTTCCGAGCTTCAGGCATGAGAAGAGAAAAATCCCTGCTCGCTTTTAGTTTTGGATCACCTCTGCACCACAATGAACTTGCCAGACTGCTTACAGTAGCTTTGGGGCTAGTTTGCACTGGCTGTGGGAACAGCATCACTAAAACCTGGCCCTCCATCTTCTAATAAAACTAAAGCTCCGTGATCATTTTTCTGTTGCAGTGGCTGCATCAAGTCACAGAGCAAAAAGAAAGTGTACTGTAGAAAAATGACAGACACGGAAATATTGCCTGTATTCTTCAGTGCATTTCTACTACCCATTATCTACTTAATTATCAATTACTTTCTGCTCACTTTGGTAACTATATCAGCTACCTACAGTGGTAGGAGAAGTGAGCATCCCAAAATGGTGTTAAGCAGGCAAGCTAAACTGTAATACTGCATTAAATATTTCCTATTTAGACAAGAATACGGCTGCATTTGATCTCACTGAAGTCCCCAAACTCTCACTTCGCAGAGGCTTACCCAGGCTCTAAATCAAGGAAGCTGAGGATGTGTTGCTTTCTAACAATCTCTTCCTTCAAGTTAAAAACAGCTGAACATGATCTCGCTAGCTCCCAGTGTGGTGCTATGGCTGAAAGGGCTAATGTGATTCTTGGCTGCATAATCAGGGGAATACTCAGCTGGAGTAGGGAGGTTATATTACCAGCATAACAGCATAAATGTTTATGTTTACTCTGGGGCTTGAGGTACAAACTGTAGTATACACATCCCCTAGAGAGGCAGCTATTCTCCATGACTGCAATGTTTAAAAGAATGGTAAGAAAAGGAGACTGTTTACCACAGTAGGAAGAAAGCAACTCACACAGATTTAGGTGCTAAACAATGGATGCTAGGATCTGAAAATACTGATTTCTTCAACATTTTTGTTAGCCTCATGTCACACATACAAGCTTTGTTTGATTAATAGATGAGGACCAAGGAATATGTGCACAGTAAGAAATATGTATTTCTCTACTGTATCCAGACTTACTGCACTCTCTAGCTTTCTTAAAAAAGGTTTTACTCACAACAGTTATCTTATAAATGCTTACCAAATATCTAATTACACAGAAAGGAGAAAGAGACTGAACAATTATATATTTAGATACAAACGTCTATAAAGAAATACAGGACATGCGGAGTCCGCGTCTGTTTCAAGGTTCTCTTAATATCGACTTTACCCCGTTTGGAAGAATCACTACCTTTTTCTGATCATGGTAACAATCCCAAAGTTTTATAACAGCTTTTGATCATCAGACTGTATTCACAGAAGGAAAATAAAAAAAACAACCAAGCCACAGTGAGGGAACCACTTGTTGCAGGTCACTCAGTAGGGGAATGAAAGATGATGGAAACACCCAGAAATCCCAATCTTGTTTTCCCAGGCCAATATTTACCCAATAGACCATGCCGTTTCTGTGAGATCACAAGTGCATTTTGTCTTTGAAGCATGTCAGACATTAACTTTGAAGGGATTTCTTTTAATAAAATACAAATCAAATACATCTAAAATAAATCAAACACTGTAAGGCTTTGAACTATATCCCAAGAGGTCCTGATAACTTACTCTGCACTTAAAACTGTGCTGATAGCATATTCTACATTTAAAAATGCTGCTGAGCTCAATGAGAGTTAAGTATGCTCAGGATCTCACTTAGGATTTTAGTCCAAAGATAAAACTCAAATAAAAATGAAATAAAATTACACATAGGACACCAAGGTGAAAGGTGGAAATGCACTGTGAACTTATTCTGCCCCTCACGTTGAAAACAGTGGTTGGCCACAGGCACAGTCCGAGTGCCTCATCTTTTAACTGTAAAGAGGCAAAATTTGGGCCCTCAGGCTGCCTATTCTTATAAGTCAAAGATGCTAATGATATGTCTGCCTACCAATGTGACAAAGAGTGGCACTGCTGAGACCCTTTCTTTGAAGCAAAGTAAAGTTCTAAAACTTTCATTTCGACATTGAAAATCCCTGCTAAATCTCTGACACCTTTTCTGACCTCGCATAAAGTGCCATAATGTAATCCTAGTGGGAGGACAAGAAGTTCAAAATCCACTAAACCTGATGAAAGACTTAACCCAATAATTAAAAATAATTTCAGCACAATATCTCGAAATCCAAATATTGCATTTCCCCCTCCCCTTTATAAATCAGCCACTCATAATTCATCTATTCAGTAGTTTTTAAAATGGACATCTGTATACTCTTCAGTATATACTAGAAGATCCCAAGCTGCTTTGCTGAAATTTTAAATGCCTTTAGCTTGAACTACGATAAGCAGAGATGATTGCCAAATTAACACTTTGTTTACAGCTACCGCACTGAACATCTTTTAGAAAAAGTACATTTCTGAAGAAGGATTATAAAGTAGGTAACAGCAGGGTTCTGAATGTGCAGTTCAATGTCAAGATGTTGCATCAGCCAAAGCAATTTGAACAGGTATTCCTTTCCTTTTTTTTTTTTTTAAACATGTACCATTCATATCTGGGAAACAAGGTTATTGGCTTAATGAAATACTTATTGCAATAGAAAATATGATATTGAATCATCTGATTATTTCAGTGTTCACCTTATGTTAGAAAAGGTTTTAAAAGATGAAGAATAAAATTTGCACTGAAAGATGACAGTTAGAGATGTGAAACCACCAATTTTTCATCCCACATTTGGGCAATTTAAAAATGAAAATAATAGTCTCATTAACTGTCAATCCTCAGAGGCATGAAATTCATGTTAAAAATCTGTATCCCCTCTGCAAGTTATCAAGAATACAAGCCACCAGGAATTATGATTCTGTCTAATTTAAAATCTTTGTGTCAAAAGAAGAAATGAAATATTGGATATGACAGAGGTGAATGAAGCTGTCGTTCTTTTAATTTTGTTTAACTTGCCATAACAATCTTTCTCCCCCTTTATTGTTTTTCTTATTCCTGCTACATTTTTCTTATCCAACAGCACCACCAAGTGCCACTAAAGATTTCAGTGTTGGCTGGTTATTTTGTTTCCTACTCACCAAAGCCTTTTTTTTTTTAATAATTAGAAGTAAAATGCTGAAAATGTTAAATATTATTAAGACTGCAAATAAACCAGTGGACCTGTGGCTCCTAGAGCTTCAGTCAACAGTCTTTGGAAGAATTTCAAGATACAAACATCATTTATATATGAATATACAAGAAATTACTACTTAAATTAAAATCAGTATATTTATATACACGTATTTGAACTGGTTGCTAGTGTCACAGCAATGAGAACATGCTCGACCTCATCTTATCTCCTATTCAACTGTCTGTACTGCAGGCTGTTTCTGGGAGCGACTAAAGGCAGACTACGCCATTCAGTGCACTGGGTCTCATGGGCTTCAAGCATGCTCCAGAGGACTCTTTCTAGTTGCCTTGATGCTAATGCTTGCCAGCTCATTTCAGTGCTCACTTCACAGCCATAGCATGAGATGATTGGACACAATGGACATTGCAGACACTGAGAAAGACATTGGATCTTTTGAACTGCTACTAATCTGTTTACAGCATCAAAGTGCAATCTTCCACTGCCATAACCCACACAAATCTGCTGTAAAAGAAATGTTTAATCTCTAATTTGTGCTTTAAAGGAGTGTTTGTAATTGCTTTGGTGATGGCTTATATGATGAGGTACGTGTGCCCTGTGGATCTCTGTAACATTTCTCATTGGCAAGCTATTAGTAGCATCTCATCTGAATGTAGCATTTCAGACCTCAACTCTGAGGTGCCTCATTCTATCCATCCCCTGTGCAGGCAGCCTAAGGTCTGAGTGTTCAGTTTATTAGCAAAGAGCCAAAAGCTTTTACTGTATTTTGCGTGCTCTCTCTCCAGTCAAATGAATGTTTACCTATACTATGTGTAGTAGAACAGTTTGAGCAGGATGGACTGCTGTTGCCCCATTGCAGAACATGCCCTAATTTAATGCATTCAAATCAGAAGTGTAGTTTAGAATCCCCAGAGACAAAGACAGGAATTGAATCTTGGCTTCCCATACCCTGAATGAATTACTTAATCACTGGACAATCAAAGAGGAGCAGGGCTGAGGTTAGCACTAGCTTAAATCCGGTAGATATTTTGTGAATATCTACCAAATGAGATTTGGAAACAGATGATTTGTGAATATGTCAGATACAAAAAAATAGCTGAGAATCTCTGAATACTTCCAAGACAGAGGCATTTCTGTGCATGCTAGTTAGACCTTGATTCAGAAAATACTTATGAATAAAGAGTGATAAGAGCAATGTAGCAGTTCAGACTGAATTTTGGACTTGGACATCTAAACTGTCGGCCAAGGAAGAATAAGGCAATCAAATAATTTTATGAATCTTAATATATTTTTGTTGTACACTAGGAATATAAGATCAGAAATAAAATTTGGCAATGCTTTTGGTTTTGTAATGGTGAATTGGGTTTCCCCTAGTTCTGGGAAGTTCAGAAATCTCTCATTTCCCTCCTCTTCTTTTACTCCATCTATTAACAAGATAGCTCAGTGCAATGTAATTTGATTTTATATTTTCAAACTTTTAAGTGAAGGCATATCATGGAATTCTGTTAAAAGAAAGGGTAAATGCCCAATGAAAATACAAAGAGAGCTTTCCTTGTTTAGTTGTTCTTATTATATAGATCTCTTAAACTGTGTGGCTCAACTTAACATGCTTTGGATCAGGAACTCTGGGGAACTTGTCAACTGTGTCACAACTGTTCTTATTTAACTTCATTAGAGCACTTGGGAGAGAACAAATATTATGGTAATGCTAATTACGGATTACACTTATGCAGAGGACCTTTCAAACCCTAACAAAAATTAAATATAACAAAAGTCAAGCTAGAAAGATCAAATAAATCAATATAAGAATCAAAATGAGATTTTGAAAGACAAAAAAAATAAGCTATGACATTTAAGGAAAAGTGAAACTCCTACTTTTCATTCAACAAGAGGGATAAAGCATGAAAGTTAAATAGATCAGGGAGTGATGTAGACAAAAAATTGCATATTAATTTATAACAGAGCATGACAAGAAGCAAGCGTAGTGTAATTTATAATATTATGTAGAAGAAATACTGAGTCACAAAACACAGAAATTACAATTCTTCTGTGTTATTCCGTTTGGAAGACCATGTCTGAGTCTGGGGTAAGCCAATACTATAGAAAAAGTACTAAAGGAAAAGTTGAAAAGTCAATAAATGTGTGACTCATTTTTCATGACACTCCATAGTGCAGTGAAATCTACACTGTATTAATAAACAGCAGTTCTTGTACATAGTTGCACTGGCTTTCAGAGCCAAGTGGCACTGTGCGCTCACTTCCATTGTGCTTGGAATCAGCTATGGACTCCCAGATGGGGCTCGACATAGTTCATGAGATAGCAGTAGCTATAGACTGCTCCTGGTAGTCAGTGTGGATGTAATTTCCTGCTTAGTGATATGGCCATATTGCAGATTGGGCCACTTGCAGAGAATGAGAACAGGCCCTAGTATCTTATAAATAGGTGCAGCATTATACAACCAAAGTCTTTGTCCTTTCTTATTTGCCATTACAGACATATCTTAACTAAATCTACATTGTGAAGTGCATCAGACCCAGTGAGTGTCTCCTGGACCTAGGACAGGTGATGAGAACTAGCTTGTAATAACACTTTTCAAGGCTTTCTGTGAAGGGGTAAGAGATTTCCCTTCCACAGAAAATCAGATGCTATTTACTATGTATGTATCATACAGCACTGGGTCTTCTAGCCTTATCTACGGTGGTAGCTGTGCCTGCTCAAAAACCTGAGAAAGACATGACAAAAGTGGTGCCAAAAGATGCCCCCCGGTGGAGCCAAAACTATCCCCTGTACAGCTCTTGTACATTTGGGTCAAAAGTAGGGAAAATGGGGTCCTTAGACAATAAGGGGCTACATGACCATATTTGACCACAGAGCAGATTTAACCAGGGCATAAATGGAGCCCCACTTAAGGGTGCATTTGAGTTAGTCCTTCTAGGAGCAGGGAGTCTGCATTCAGGGACTCTCCACTTAGGTTGGGATGCCACATAAGGTAACAGTTCAAGATTGAGAGCCCTCCCATCATCAGTTGAGTGATTGTGCATTTTGGCTCATCAGCCATAAAGCTTAAAAATTCTTAAGGCAGTTGTGTATTATCAATTTGCGATCAATGCCTCGAACCTGTAGACTGTTAATGTCTTGGAGTCTCAAAACAGTTTTGGCTAGACTAAAATTTAGTCTTGAGTTTTTTACCATACTGTAAAATTAAATTCCTTTTTATGGTCTGTTAGTGTGGCTTGCCTTTGTGAAGTTTCACAACATCCACCACTTCTGTGACACTAAGATGTAAAAAATATTTTCTGTGCCTCCTTCCCTCACAGTGTAATGTGTTCAAAACACTGCAATAGTAATGCTGCATCTCACCAAAGTATTTATTTTATAGCACGAATTTCTAGTATGAGTCACATATCCTGTGGTGTGGTATAGGGACCTGTAAGTGTAACAAACCTGCTGGGAGAGTTTTGAAGCACTGTGCAAGATGCAGATCAAACCAAATGTTTGCATTATCTTGTTTATATTGCTTTTTGTGACTAGTTCCTAGAGTCAGAGCCGGATCTATGTTTTATGTAGGAACACTCCAGTTTCTTGAATCCAAGAGATTCCAGGAGTGAAATAAAATGTTCATTCTTTAGGAAATCACCTGAGCAGGTCCTGGTCCTGTAGAGTAGAGCTAAATTATTTAGCTGCATAACTATACCTACTTTGAAAATTAGGGGGAAAAAATAGGGGGATTGGACTAGATGATCTTTTGAGGTCCCTTCCAATCCCTAACGTTCTGTGATTCTGTGGTTCTGTGAAAATACCATCATCTATGATGAGAATAAAATCAAACCTACTGTTAGGAAGCTATACAGTACAGTTTTTGAAGAAGTAAAAAATACCTATACTTTGATGAACATAATGAGACTATAATTCTGTCTGAGCATCTCTGTAAATAGGGTCAGGAGACACAGAAGTGTTATCTTCAAATTCTAGGTTACACAACCTGTGCTCCTAAAAGCACGAGAGAGGTTGTCCTTAGTAAGTTATCAAAAAGATGACTTCTTAGATACACTTCAAAGAGTCAAAGTGCAAAAACACAGGTGAATTATCTGGAATGATAAAAGCAGATGTGACTCTGAGTGATAATCTCCTATTTTGAACAAGAAAATATAGATCAAATGTTTCTGTTCCGTGAAACAAATAAACAGAAAAGCTATTTGCTAGAGATTTTCAACAGTGAGTTACATAAACAACTAGAAAAGAAAGTTGAAATTTTTTTGAACCAATTAATATTGCTCTTGCAAGTGATGGCCTTCTGATTTTGGTCAAAAATTGTTGCAGTTCATGCCTTTAAATGCGAGAAGTCTTTTTAAGAACAATTTTGCTTTTCAGTAAAAATGGCGCATTAATATGTAGTGTCATTGTTAAAATCAAAACAACTAGACAGATCCATTAATTATTCTTCTTTGTATTAATATGTTAAAATTAAACAATGTTACACTAGAAATCTTACATTTGTGAAGGTTGCTTCTTACTAACAGTCAAAAAATCCTATGGAAAAAAAGTTGAAAAATTCTTTTGGATACAACAATTTCTGTGTTGTAATTTTTGAAAACACTTTACACAACTCCTGTTTCTAGAGAGAGAAGTGCTTTCCTTTTTCTCTATTATAACTTAAATACAATTAATTATAAAGTTTTACCTTATATTGATATGTAATAGGGAGTTCTCCTTCTGAATGTCACAGCCTTTTCTTCCTTAATATAAACAATATACAAGTGAAATATTTTCTTTCAAGCTTTGCATTCATTATAAACATTGCAATTACACATGACAAAGAAAAAGAGTTATAAAAGATATAATGAAAGACCCAAAAGTAATTTGTTTTGAAAGGTGCTCAAAAGAATCATAAGTGTTGTGTCAAACAGATTAAAAAGGCCTTGCTGCATTCCTTTTTGTAAAATAGCTTTTAAATTACTTTTCATTATTTTAACAGCTGGAAAATATTTCGTCTACCATTTTTCTTTTTTGTTTGTCAATTTTAGTATTTCAGTTCCCTTTTCTTTGCCACTGCTCCTCTAAATTGAACTGAAAATAAAAAGGCTTTTTAAAAAAATAAAAATCACAGTAACAAATTCCATATATACAATATTCTGTTCTACCAAACCACATTGAAGACAACCACCTTAAGAAATTTTTTGTACCTGAAGGTGATGTCACAAAGCCAGCCTCTGATTGTTTTCTTTGGGATGATAATTGCAAAGTGAAGGTAGATTTTCTTACAAGAACAGTCATAATTTAGATAAGTTTACAGAGTGTAGCTCTTTCAAGTTATGGCAAGGTATGTCACAATGCCAACCTAAAGTCTGCAACCTTTTATAATCACAAAAAGGGTTCTTACACATGTATGTACAACATGGGGATTAAAAACTCGGCAAAGTGGTTTGGGATGAAAGAGAAACAATTCAAAAGAGATGAAAAGCAAATCCATAATCTTAAATTCAAACCAAGGTCATTGGTGTTTGTATATCTAGCTAGAGGTGGGATGAATTGTTCTGGGGATGCTGTTTGCGCTGTTAAGTATACAGAGCAACCAAATAGGATGGTCTAGAACTCTACCTTTGTGACACACATTCTTCCCTCGGGCAAATGCCTTTTCCATCCTTTACCTTCTATTCTCAGCCTCTATCTTCCAACAGTCTTCGGTGTGTGGCTAACTGCACTCTAGAAATGATTGAAAGCACGTTCTTCAATTTTTAAAATAGACACCAAACCTGAGACTCTGTATTTTAAATGCTAAAAAGGATTCAACTTTATTCTGAGCTCCAATGTGCCAAGATGTTCTCCATGGTAACAGGAAATTGTAGTCAAATTAAAGGATGTCTTAATAGTGTAGTAGTAACAGTGTAATGGCTTGATAGTGTAGTATGGTGGGAGTTATCAATACAAAACTGAATAAAGTGCTTTTTGTCTTAGTTTAAACCATCTCTGGACAACCACTGAATTTTAAGTGGTTTGCAACAACAGGCATGAAGCAGTCCACTTTTACTTAAGAATGAGTCAGGCTCATCCAGATTTTTTTGAGTCTTCAGTCAGGCTTCAGAAATTGCTCTGATTTTGGCATGAAGTCTGTCATTAAACCCAAACTGTAATGCTTGGTAAGCAGTTGGAATGCAAGCTAGAATGCACCAAACTGTTATGAATTGCATGAACAAGCTCAGTGGGAAAATGTTCTGATTACAGAAAACACTGTGTTCACACAGGGTATATTTAGAGGTTTAACACATCTATTAACAAAATCACTCCTCAATTAACATTGTCTCTATTAATTAAGAAAAGCATTGACAGACTAGTGATGTGACACCCACTCTTACAACAAGCAGGCAACAGTTGTTAGAAAAAAACTGTGTGGGTTGCTGCCAGGATGAAGAGGAGCCATGGGAATGCAGCTGCAAATCCTTACAGAGCAGCTATGAAGGCAATGAAAAATCACTGCTGAGGCAAGGGATAAAAGAAAGAGGTTTGTAACCCTGCCATAAAAGAGAAAGAAAAAGGTACAGAGATAAGAGAGAAAGAAATCAAAAGACAGAAGGGAATATCAAGAGAAGGAAGATGGAAGAAAGATAGTAAATCAACATAGCTTTAGGACAATGACATTACTTTTAATTGAGTGAAATTATTCTATTCATTATGTTTCAATTTTTAGAATGGAAAAGCTAGAGAAGAGCTGCCAAACTGATAAGCAGTAGGGAGAAACAATAAAACATTTTCCTAATAAGAACAGAAGAAACAAAAATCTTCTTGGTAATTTTAACTGTTGATGCTCATTGGCCAGGAGCAATGGTCATGGCTTAAGACCGTGGTACCAGCATTGCCTATTGCTGTGGAAATGGGTAAGACACTATTATTTCAAAATAACCACTTGGCTGCAGGATCAAATTCATGAAAGACAATTGATTGTGAAGAGAAGAACCCTTTGTTTAAATTCAAATATCTTTGCCTTTGCTTTTTACTTTAAAAATAAATAACCAGGAATATTTTGAAAAGGTACAGTGTTTAAGGAATGACTCAGAGTGAATTTAAGACATAAATAGTCAGCATATATGACACTAGCAACAGCTGAGAAAGAACTCCTTCCTGTTTTACTTTAGTGAAATTTCACTGCAATCAATGAAATATAAAAATTATAGTAACTTATTAAGGAATAAAGTTCTAATGACAGGTCCAACTCTTTGCATCTTCTTTGTTTTTGTCAAAGAGGTGCAAAAGCTAATTTTTCATCCAAAAGCAGAAAAACATTAGAGAAACAAGACCTAGAATTAGATCCAAAGTAAGATTCAGGCATCTGACTCTCATGTCAGAAATCAAACTCTGAATTACACATCTAACATCCCTATGTAAAGCACTGGAAAATCTACAGCTCTCAGATTTGGATCTTAAAATTGGTATGCTGTCAAGTGGTCTAGGCTACCCATTAAGAAATGCTGGGTATATGCTGCTTTCTAAGTTTCTCCATTCTTCAGTCCTCAAGGTCCCTCTGCATCTTGCAATTTATACTTTTGGGGCATTATATCTAGTCATTTCAAAGTGAGCAGAGAGACCACAACACATATCGTTCCAAATTCAGGGACAACAGTAGTCAAGCTCCTTCCTTCTTATGATCATCTAGGTTAGTCATTTCAGAACTTATATAGAGAAAAAGAGATGTAGCATCAATTTCAAACTTAGATCTAAGAACTCTCAGAATATTACCAAGATTACCATGCTGTGCAAAGAAGATAAAAACCAGAATTCTCATTCCTTTCTGTAAAAGTCTTTTGCATCTGTAACTAAAATGAATTAGCTCAGAGAGATAAGAAGACTGAAATTCACTTCTGCCTGGTTTTAAATGTTTACTTATAAGGTAGGAGTTACTCAAGATTACGCACCTATTGTGTCATTTGAGATGCTTCATGTAACTCATGAAGACTGCAGCTGCCACTTCAAAATGAAAAGGGTCTCTTTTCATCCTGTGTCATATTTCCAATTGTGAATGGATGACTCAAATACGCGTTTCAAAGAACATCTGACAATAGCAATTCAGAATATTTCTGCATTTCACAGGGAGTCATTTTGAAGCGCAACTAGCTCATCAAACCAAGTACAAGCATATCTCAAACATCCTACTCATCTATGAGATCCACAGCCTGTAATTAACTCCTGGGAACAAGGGTAGAATTAATCATACCCAAATACAGCTCTCTAAAAATCAAGCCTAATCTAAGAGAGACCTCTGGGTTCCCTCTAGATTCAGCTGTGCTCTATGGTAGGCAGGAACTACTGCCTTCTGGAGCGGCTTATCTCCATGGACTATAAAGGAATAAAGACAGCAATGCATTTAAACCAAGATGGATGAAGTTAAAACAAGGGAATGGAACACTGAATGTCAATCACTACTTTAAAAAGCTAGAAGTAGATTTGATTATTTTCCCATTTAAAATAGAACCAGGAGTTGTAACTTCACACCCTGCAGCAGGAAAGTTTAATCCTTGTGTCTAATATCCATATTCAGATATGGAGCAAATAGAAGAGGGAATCTGAAACTCCTGCAGATGATCCTCTGTACAGGAAGTAAAACAAAATTGACAAGATTAAAAGAAAACTAGCATAAAACTATAAAAATAACATGATTGTAGTAAAGTTCCTATGAGAGAAAGATTAGTTCACTATATAACAGGAAAGTGTTCTGTAGAATTATAGCCTTTTGAATTTAATTTCTTAAATGTTTCTTTGCTTCAATTATTCTCTGAAATTTATGTGACTATTGCAAGCTGAATCTTGTTTAACATAAAGAACACCCTAAATGGGTATTTTTAATTGAAGATGATTACTGCATTCCAGAATAAGTCAGATTCTGTCTAGTTGCCTACAGCACATAGTTATCACAGCTTTCTCAAAAAATAAGAGAAAAAAATCGCTTTTGTATGCTCCTGTGTTTCTAGGCTTATAACTTTCTTCTAAAGTTAAATGGTATTCCTCAGTAATAACAAAAAAGATTTTGACATGAACAGCTGGAAAATTCATTTTGGGAATATCAGTAGATAATTTTTCATATATATTTCTGCAACTTTAACCTTTCACAAAACAAGTTTGCATTTTCAGTGCACATCAAGGCTGTCCTTGGAGTACACAGATGGTTCTGTAAACCGTATGGCACCAGAACATCTTCACTGTACGTAGTTGACATGGAAACTGCTAGTCATCATCGAAAAAATGAAAAGTATTGTGGGTAAAATGTCTGTTCCTAATGTTCCATTGAGAACATTTTATTTACATCTGAGGAGCATGTTTAACAAAAATTAGATAACATTTCACAGTATCTCATTAGATCAGTTTGTCCATAGGGTTAAAAACAAATTAAAGTACTTCAGCTGGCGTTGCATCACACTGAACAGGAGAAACTGACCTGGCATTCATAACTGAATAAACAGTGTTCAGCATCTGGGAGGCAATGATTTTTCTCTTACATTCAGATTGATTTTCACCATACATCATTATTATGATGTTCCAGAGATTTCAGGTCAAATTTCTAATTTGAGGTCAGACTCAAATTCAAACTTAAAAGCTTTAATGAAATACCAAAATCTGCTTTGCTTTGCTTAAAGAGAAACAAAAAACAGTTTTTACATATGCGTGCCAATAATTTTCAACAATGTTGTTATATATTCAGATGCTATATCCATGATGCCGAATGGTGGATATAGGATCTTCTTTTAAATATGCCCTTCACAAAATATTGCTCCTACGTTCTGACTTTAATGGATGAAAAATGAATTTCAAGAGGAATGAGCTTCTTAAAAAGTGTAGTTTAATGGAATTCAGCATTATGGAGTTTAGGTTTGCATATCTTTTGCTCTTATATTTTTCATCTAAATCAGAAATATTCAAGATCAGAATATTTTTTTTAATAACTGATTTAGATAGTTAGTCTGTGCTTCTTTGCCTAGTAGTAGTCGTGCTATATGTACCTGCTATAACAGAGAGTTCTTATATTATACTCAAGATGAAATGCAAGATAAATGCTTCCTTTATTTTGGAAAGGAAAAAATCAAAAAGAATTTATTACATATGCACAGTAGTTATAATTTTCAAAAATTTATCTATTTAGAGTTAACATCTATGGAGTAGAATAAGAAAGCTCTTGGTGTATGTCAAGATTCATAGAAGCTAAATAGTTTTGCACTCATTAAAAGACAGTAATCCAACTACTTTCACAGGAAAAATCTACTTGTCCTGAGCTGATGAAGAACAGCTTTGAAATATACTTTAGTTGTCCAAGGTATGTATCAGTTTAGTCATCTATATACTACAAAATCATTAAGCTTTAAAAGAAGCAGATTTCATACATAATTAGGATCTTGTTAGAGTTATCACCTAAACATCCTGCATGTTCCATCTGTGCTAGAGCTGCTTTGTCACAGGGCAGCAGAAGCTCAGTGAGACTTTCACGGCAATTATTCTTATCCACAGTAATTCCCAGAATTGTAAAAAGATAATTTGCATTTGGGGAACACACATCTTTCTTTCTGGGATCTTCTCTTTCTTTCCTTCTTGCTTTCTCCTGTGACTGCTCACTTCTGTTCCCAGCCAACACTCCTGCCACAGAGAATCTACAAACTTTCTTGCCTGCACAAGCAATATTTGCTTGATCTCAACCACATTTCTTCTCATGCAATGCCCCTTATTCATATTATGCCATTGGTATTCCCTCAGTAGTATCTACATGGCAGATTGAGGAAGGAAGTAAGAGCCAAGCAGAGAAGATGAGAAAAACAGGACAAGACAGAGGCAGTAGGGGTGAGAAGCATAGGCTGGAGCAGGGGAAGTAGGGCCACTGTGACTGATCGGAAGCCAGTGGGAACAGGAATCAGAGTGGAGTGCAACCACAGACTCTGGTACAGAAGAGCAAACAATGTGAGTTTTTAAGTGTGTTTTAACTATTTTAAGCTTGTGACAACTAAAACATTTTCCTCTCCTAAAAATAGAAATAAAAGAATTGCAATTTGCAAGTTTTATTTATCTGCTTTGATTCACCCACAGTTTAAGCTACAATGGACATACTCAACCAGTCTACATTCAGGCAGATGTTTATAGGAGCTATGTTCTTAATTTTTTCCTCAGTCCTCAGGTTAAGGCACAGAAAGTACACTGGAGCTTTATGTCTGCTTTCATTTGATGTGAATCAGTACGAATAGTACATCATAAAATTAAAATGGAAGTAGCTGAATTAGTTGTCTGTTATAATCCAAGAACCAAGTTTGGTGGGAAAATGCACACAGCTGTTTTGAGTGGAATACATGCACAGAATTTGTCGATATACACAAAAGATGCCAGAACAAGCTGAAATTCTATTTATCATATAAAGCTTGAGGTGATGGCTAAGAATGTAATTTCATTATTGGACTTCTCTCTAGAAAAATGTAAATCTGCTTAATGTTACCTTAACCATCATACTTTGACTGAAATGTGCCATACTGAATCAATTCGCAATAGAAGATTTAAGTAATTGCAAAGAGACAACAAAAAATACAAAGCCACTCTACCTGTAAACTCTCATCAGACAGTGGTTATTTAGAAATGAGACAACAATTATATAAATGTGCACTTCTGGAAGGAGTTTAAATGATATATTTACAGGATTTGTTAGCATGTTTTCTTTTTTTTTCCCCTTTTTTATCCCAGATAAACTGCAGTCTCCAATAACTTTATGGACCAACATTTTGTTGCATGAATTTGCTGAGCAGACAGTGCAGAGGGACCTGGATAGGCTGAATCAAT
>NW_010166846.1:0-15824 GCF_000695765.1 Mesitornis unicolor
GGTCGGCCCCTGAGGCTCAGCGGGGGATGGCGGGAGGGAGGACGAGGAAACTTTTCACTCTCGCTGACGTGGAGGGATAACGTAGTGCCCCTGGTCTCCTGCCGTGGCGATTTTACCATAACGACGGCGTTTAAACTTGTAAAGGAGTATGAGCAGCCTTGTCCAATCTGGGGGACTTTGACCGGCAGTTTGTTTTGGGATTTCTCCTTTCTGTGGGTGTTTTTTGTTTGTTAGGTGGTTTTTTTTCCCCCTTTAAGTTTCGGGTTGTTTATTTTAAATGAGTGAATGGAAAGCAGAATAAAATTGTGTGCCGTGGTAAAAATCCTCTGTTTTTAAAAGTTTAGGGCCTAAACTTGCCAAAGGATATTGGCATCTGTGACTCATGCACAGGAAAGTGCTGGATGTTCATTTCTGTTGGACTAGCTGTATTTATAAGTGGCTCTAAATGCCTTATCAAGATTCAGCTTAAGAGCGGAGTATTGAAAAACTTTGGGTAAAGATAGGCCTAGTACATTTGGGTTTGAGGAAGATAAGCTTTAGAGCTTTTTTGCCTTTTGCCTATGAAAGGATGAAAGTTTCAAACATAGCATGGAGGTAGAAACATGCATGCAAGTGTAAATATTTGAGTACTGAAAGATGAAAATGTGCATGCAAACCAGGCAAATCTAATGTTGATCAGAGCCTTACTTGTCTTCAAGTAATTTTATTAAATTTAAAGGAGACTTGTTAAGAGGATCTTTTGCGTTTCACATGTCATGAGAAGTTAGTTTTGTGATTATGGGACAGGTGTTTGTTTTACCGGACACTTGTATATACTTGTAAAGCATAGGATGTTTTCTATGGTAGCACAAGCAAGATGCTCTGGTGTTGGTGTTTTTAGACATGACTTATCTGATAATTGATCGTGTCCTTTAAATATTTTTTTTATTCAGTAGAGACTGTTTAATTGCTAAGAAGTTTGACTGTTCCTTTCCTTGCAACATGATCTGTTTCATAAGCCTCTCTCTAAAGAGTAAAATAAAAGGTCTGATGATTGTGTGCCCTCAGTTGCCAGATGAGTTTGATGGGTTAATTCTCCTTTGTCAGCTGATGGCTAACAGGGAAGCCAGTGGTAAGATCTGAAGTTCTTGGTGCCTTGAATTTGTGCTGTAGTGCAGAACTACTTCTGAGGCTGTTTGTAGCTACTTTTGATAGTGGTTCGTTCTTAGCTTGTGAAGAAATATGCCCATGTACTTGTGGGCTTTTGGATGAGGTATGTCTGAGCCTGAAAGAAACAGGCTTAGGTCGCTCTTGGCATTTATTTATTGATGAGGAAACAGTGTCTGTAATCTGCTATTACAGTCACTTGCCCTAAAGGTCAAGAGGTCTTTTGCATGCCATTAGAACTGTGACATAGGCAGTTGCAAAAAGAACAGGAAAAGAGCTGTTTCAAACCTTAGATCCGAGACTTCTGCTTTGAAAAAAGGCTGTGTCTGAGCTTCTCGGAACTTCTTTTTCACAGTTGTCTGTGAGTAGCTTGGTGCTTTCCAGTGTTGACTAATTTTTGGCTCTTTGAGGTAGGTGGTTATTTTCCCCATCTGTTAAAAATAAATGGGAGAGGGCAACCTGAGATACAGAGGTGGCTCTCTTGAAACAAGTGGGCAGCAGATGACAGAGCCAAAAAGAGAAAGCTGACCTCTGGACTTCTGCCCTAGTTTTTTTGATACAAATGTTAGAACCCTAAGTGTGACAGAAGTTTTTTCCTCGCAGAAGTTTTCGCCCCCCCCCAGATTGAGTCTCTTGGCTCTGACTTCTATCTCCAGTTGTTTGTTTGTTGTTTTTCTTTCTGTAGGTACTATAAACTAGAGGAACATAAGTGTTCAGTGTGCTTCAGTGATTCTGCAGGTACTGTGGGAACTAGAGCTCCAAATGGCATTAGTAGCATGGAAAAGCTAGTAAGGCTATAAAGTTGTTGGTAAATATGTTTTCTTGGAGAGACTCACCCTCTGCATCAGAAGCTGCTCTGGATCTGCAGTGCAAATATGTAACTTAAGCTGTTTGTGTCTTCAAGCCAGTTTAACCCCTAGAGTACTGATCAAGCCAGGATATCTACCTTACTCCACAAAAGCTTGTAGTAGATTGTGTCTGGATGCTCAGGAATCCTGTTAGGGGAAGAGCTCCCTTTTTTTGCTTTGTGGTTCTGTTTGGGTACCTCAGTGTTTTACCCAAAATGAAAGCTGTCTAGCACTGTGCACAGATGCTGAAGTTACTGGATGGAGAAAAGTCTGGTAGGGAAGGAAGCTTCCAGTAGCTTCTGCACTAAGTCTGAGAAGAGACCTGATAACTGAGTTGCTCTGATCTTCACAATGGATCTCTTCCTTTTCTCCAGTCTAGAGAGAGAAGGCAGAGGAAAGAGGAAGCATTCTCCTGGAGAGGTGAGGGAGGTTGTCTGCTTAGGAACTGCATGGATCTCCACAAGTCTGCTAGACTAAATTCCACAACTTGGTTAGGAGTGTACTCTGGAATTTCTCAGACAGTTTTTAGTTTATCTGCAGCATGAATTTGTAGAACTGTCAAAGTTAAGCATTTGCTGCAGCATCCTAGGAATAAGCTACCTGTGATATTGAGCAACGCTTGAAATTCAAGCAAGGTATATTTTACCTAATAGCTCTTCTGTTTCATAAAGTGACCAGCTTTGTCCAAGTCTGTCTCTCATTATTTATGGTAGTGATCCATATTGTAACTTAAATGGTTAATCAGATGATTTTAAAAGAGGGACTTTAGGGTGGAGTCATCCCTGTCAGAAACATTGCTGCTTATTCCTGAGAACTGTCTAATTATTGAACTTGTTCAGACTGTGTACCTTCACATTCCCATTTTGTTATGCCAACAGCAGTGTCTCCAGTCTGAAGTTTTGTTTCTGGTTTTCTCAGGCGTTGTTTTTATTTGACAGCAGTGTTCCAATTAATCAAGTTCAATAAACCAGTGTCCTTTACAACATACATGTATTTATCCTGGTCCTGTTTTGCATGTTTTTTGAAACAGTATCAAAACAGTGGCGTTACTTACAGGTGTGTGTTTTTTGGCCATGACCCTAGGTAAGTGTCTTTGGTTGTGATCTGTAGTTTCAGTTTAGTACCAGACATGTCACAGTATCCCAAAGGTCGTGTTGAAATTATTCAGACTTTGTTTTTTTGCAAGAAAAAGGACTGATTTGGTCTGCTGTAAAACATCTTGTGTTTTTTCTGTAATCTCTTCAGAGAGAAACTGGATCTTAATCTCTCTATACCCATATAGAAAACTATCATTGAAATTCTGTGTGCTCAAGTAGGACTTGCAGGTAGAAAAGAGTTTGTGCTAGCTCTATGTGGGAGCAGATTTTGCCCCAAACAGCTACTGGGCTCTGATATGCAGTGATACCCTTCATACATGAGCAAGTCAAGTCATGTGATACGGCTGACTGCAGTATACTCTTGCTTCTCTGCTGGAGAGGAGTATCTTCTGCTTTCACTGAAAAATAAATCAGTTAGAAGCTACTGTGAAAGACTTGAAAAGGTTGCTGTGTACAGATAACTGCAGTTGACGAGAAAAGACTTTATTTTCCCTTCTAAACCAGAATGAATAAAAAGATATTACCTCTGTAGCTTTTGACAAGTTGGATGTATACAGAAAGTGAGTGTATTAGAACATGTGATAGTTCTTAAAAGACATAAGGTTTTAATATTAAATGCCTTACTAGCTAATGCCTAGACAGCAGATAACCTTTTAAAAGGTTAGTTATTTGTACATAGAGCTAACCACATAATGAACGAGGCATTCAGTTCAAACCACAGACGGTGGGGCTTTTGGTTTTGCGGTGGGGCTTTTGGTGTTTTTTGTTTAGATTGCTAGATATTCTGTAGTGAGGTTGAGGCCTTTTTTTTTTTTTTCCCCGGCATATGGATACCAGGACTAAATAAAAGCACACACAGCTTTATCTTGATAATGTGTACTTACATATACTTGAGTTTTTAAAAAGACACTTGGGTAACTATTACCAAGCATAACTTATGCAGCTGAAATGGAGAAGTTTAGTCTTGTTTTAGTTAGCAAGCAAAAAAAACAATACAAAGAGTGACTAATTTTAACTTCTTTTTGTATGCCGAGGCTGTAATTGGAAAAGGAATATTGCTAAAAGGAGTAGGAGGAATCTTTTGTGTCTGGACCTTACTTTCTGAGATCACAGCTTGGTTGTGCTATTTGTGAAAGTCTGTAACCAATACTTTAGGATTTTGCAGGTGAGTTATTCTGTCCCCTCTGTGATGTATGAAGTGTTCCTAAAATATCCTAGAAAGCAGCAATGGTGGGCTGCAAATATAAACGCTTGGCTTATGTTGAGGTTTTAATGTACAGGAGGTCGCACTTATTTCAAGTGGGTTACTCATGTGAGTTAATGATTTAATAATTTCAGAACTGAGACTGTTGTGGTCGTCAAAAGAGCTGCACTTTGATAATTAAAATAAGTTTTATCAATAAGAATTACATTCTTTTTACTGAGCATGCCCCCACGTGTTAACAGTTTAGGAGTTACTGTAAAAAGACTGAAAGATTCCTGACAATTTTGTATGTTTCTTCATGTTCACTAATTTTAAAGAGATTAACTTAGAGTAGGGCTACGTTATAACAGGGTTTTGTTGGTATGTGATGGTTGACTTAGATTTATGTTGCCTATGATACTGTGGTCAGAATTGGAGTGCTGGTAGTCGGTTGTACCAGAGACCGACCTTATGCTACGAGAATAAAGAGTGTGAACTGCTGCTCTTGATGTTTTTGAAGGTGTGTGTGGGGTGTGGCATGCTAAGATTTTGGTTTCTCTGTCAAAGCTTTTTATCAATGAAATGAGAAAAATAAGGAAGTACTATAGAAAGCACGTTCTATTCTGGGCAATAAGGTTGCATTTCCAAATTCATCGTGTGACCTGTCTACTGAAAAATCAGAAGTCATTAATGGAGTTGATCAAGTATGCTCCCAGAAAAAGAGTACCTTCGTTCTGTCAGGCTTACTCAGACTGGGATGAATTTGCAGGTGTTTTTTGTGTTATGCCAGGGGATACTGTGTATTGAAGATGTGTTGATGTCCTCAACATGACTGAAAAATTGATTGCTAGGAAGAACTAAATATGATTATGTCCAGCGCACTCTGTAATACCACTGTTGCTCACAGACCAGCAAAGGCTATGTGCTTTGTGAGGTGGCCAAAATTGAATTTACTGGATTAAGGACCTGGCAGTCACGTAAAAATTTTTTACTAGGTTATTGTTAATCTGGATAATTTCCAGTCTGGTTCATTGCGTGGCTGCACAAACAGCTGTACCATCAGAACAGAGGGCATAAGAATAAGTGAGTACTGGGGAAGGCTACTGAAGCCAAGATTGCTGACAGAGCTGCTTGCCAAGCACTGGCCGAGTCCTCAGCGACACCTGGGGTTGGTCCTGTGTGGAACACCTGAGCTGGCTTAGCTCTGGTGGGGCTACGTGAGTGTCTGGTTTGTTACAGTGACAGCTAGTGACAACTGGACCGGTCTACCTGGAAGTAGCTTGTTTACTTGTAAAATCAAATTCCTTTGAGGAGAATGGAAGATAGAAAGATGGAGACAGTTCTCTAAGCAGTATTATTAAAAAAAAAAAGGTAAGCAAAACTTCTGGATAGGAACAAGTGTTTGTAGAAGCTGATTTGCAGAAATAGGTACTATTTTAGTTATGCCCCAGTGTGGACTGGTGGGACAGTTCAGTACTGTCAGGTTGTTTGCCTTTATGTAGTTCTGAAAGGTTGTAAAACCCTGAATTCCTGGCTGATGTTGATTTTGGTTTTTGGTTTTTGGTTGTTTTTTTTTTTTTACTATGAAGGGTAATGTGACGTTTTTAAGATACATGATAGTTTATGACTTAGTGAGCATTCCACTGTATTTCTTCAGCTGCAAGCTCTGTAACAGAAGTGTCCTGTCACCAGCTCATAGAAGACAGCTGGAAAACTAAGCCATTGATTACAGTAAGGAGAGGATATTTAACATTTAAATCTTAAAGCAGCCTGCCTGTATTCAGTACAGTTGGAGCTAATATGATCAGAATAGTTCAGTTAATCTTTGCTGAAAACAAGCATACCAGTTAGTGGTCTTACTGATTCCGTGCTTCCAGCTGTAATCTTTACGTGTGGTGTTAAAATAATGATCTTGTTTTCTTTCTTTTTTTTTAGTCTCATACATACAGGACATACAGATGTATTAAGTACTATGGTGCATTAGTGTGTGATTTTTTTGCGATTTAGTTTGGACTGTATTCTCCTTTCTCCCAAGTCTCTTTTTTTTAACCCTCCTGAGACAGAGTTCAGTACAGTTGCAGATCTTGCAGTAGCTCTTCAATGTGTATTCAGAAAGGCTGAAACATAAGCTCTGTCAGAACTTGTATAGCATTAGAAAGAAATTAAACCATTCATATGCAGTGGTGTTTAAGATATCGCAGGCTTCCTTCAGTTTTTGAAGTAGGAAATAACTATGGTAAGAGTGCAGTATTTAGCTTATTAATGGTAAACATTGGTTGAACTCCATGGTACTGAAATTTTGCATGCAGGGGGCAAAGTTCCTGACTGTAATCTGAAGAGCAGTGACTATGCAGCAGCCAGGACAGCTGCGTTGCTGCGAGGGGAGAGCTTGGGGACCTGACAGGCAGTGACTGAGTGTGGCTCAGGTGAGAGCAGTAAAGCAGCAGGACTGCTGTAGCAGTGGGTGAGAATGGAAAATCCTTGGATCTGCAGATGTCTGGAGCACTGCAAGTTTGTGAAGGGAGGGCAGGAGGGAAAGGGGAAAGTTGTTCTCAGGGAGGTGGTGAGGCCACAGTGCCTTTGATGGAAGGGGTTGTGAGCAATTAGAACACCAGAAAGACACAAATTCCTGAAGGTAAAGAGAAGTGAAAAGGAGGAAGGGGAAGCCTGGATGTTTAAGTGACAGCAGAAGTGACATTAGACTTTGTATGCTGAGAAGTAACTGTCTTGCTGAAGGCAGGAGCAGATCTGCTAGGAAACTCCTTTTTAAAGTTAAGTCAGGGAGAGACTGACATGTTGCAACTCGGTTGTAACCACTTCTTCAGTTTTAGCCATATGAGAAGCCCTTTCTGGCTTTGTGACGCTATGTTGATGATACATTTTCTGAATGTACTTGTCTGTACAGTTGCAGAAGTAGGTAATTAATAACTCTTGACGATTGGAACAAACTGATAATTTGTTTCAGGGAACCAGACTTCCTTCAGGAATTTAGGCACATGAAGTACTGTGCTGCTGGTAAAGTAAGAGTATTGAAGACTCGAATTTGCAAAATACTTGTCTCTAGTGTATGTGTCTAGCTGCTTATTAGATCGCCATTGCCAGCTTGAGTGTGCGTATAATGCATGCAGCAAAGAAGAGAACCTCTTGTGGCTGAGGGCTCTGAAACAACCATCCTCTGACAACTGTCAAGACCAGAATTACAAGCACACAGTGGCTTTTTTTGTCTGTGAGGAGTAAGATTGGTTGGTTCAACTGTTGTGAGGTGCTATGGTAAAAATCTGGATTCTGATCTCAGCTCTACAACCTTCTTCCTGATAAGCAAGTCACTGAGTCTCCAGTGATGCTGTTTGCTCAGTTTTCAGTATGGATGATCTGTCGCAGTATTTGTTGCTGTCAATGGTATTGCCAAAGAAGTGTTCCTGAGCTAACTTAACTGGGTTGGCACTCAGCAATGGTTTTTGTTTTCAGAGACTACACGTTGCTCTTGAACGACTGTCGTTTACCACGCTGTTAGCTAAATCATGGTTAGCGTTGACTTAAGAGTTGTGTTTGAGCAGCAGTACATTAACCTTTGGTGGATTTTACATTGGGTCTGTACAGAAGTGTTAAGAGCGTTTCTTTACTGTGAATTTCCTTGAATGGATAGATGGCGTGCTGCATTTTGATGATGACCTGAAGAATAAAATGCTGTTTCTTAGTGATGATTAATAACTGTTTTTATTAGAAAAGTGCCTTTTTTTGCTTTTATGCTCAAAGCTCATGTTAATTCTGTGTAGTTATGTTATACTGGACAACAAGGAACCTGCTGCGTTCTGTTTGGTACAGGGAGTGGATGAGGTTGTGGCAACTGATAAGGGGAATGTGCAGTTTCACATCTTGGAATCAGCTGTTGGGACATTTTGTGTAGGTTAAATAGCTCACAGAATGACTATGAAAACTTGATTACAAGCACTTGACCATAAGAAGCGACCACAAAAACTGCGGTGCCACATCTGCATTCATGTTTATGACCCTTTGAAGTGATGTTTTGTGCCTTTGCCTCTTTGGTTATATGTGTTTTGGCTTCTTCTAAAGTAGTGATGTTTGCACAGTGAGAAATTTTAAAGGTGTGTACCTGGATAGAGACATGGAAGTAAAGCACAGAAGTAGCTTAGATTATTTTACAAACTTTGAAATTACTAGATTCTTTATGTGCTTGTTAGAAACCAGTATTTGCTTAAGTCTTTTCCAGTCATGTTTTTTCTCAAAATGTTATTTTCTGTCTTAGGTGCATTCAAAGTAAAAAAAAAAAAAAAATGAAAGATTCTTTAATAATTTGAAGAGATTTCTACAGGCCCGGGTTGAACAAATGAACTTGTGTGAGTGAAGATGCAAATTTCAAGCTTCTTGAGTTTTGGAATAATTTTTAGGCGAGTGAATTGCCACTGAAGTACTGTACCTGTTCATACTTAATTAGATGTGTTGTGGTCATCATCTTATGAATGTTGATACTTGCAGTTGCCGCTGAATGTGTATACTGCAAAAATTGTTCAATAATCTGGGCTTTCAGTTCATTTGAAAACTTGCTGTGGTCCACGTGCACTCATACAGAAAGTGACTGTGGAGGGTGCAGAGTGGCAGTAAAAGCCCTGTGTGATGAAGAAACTGCTTTGCCCTGCCCAAGATAATGTCTGCTGTGAAGACAGAAGTAATGTCTTTAACAGTTTGTAGGCTCTGAACAGCAACATTTCCTTGTAGTTACTCTGGTAGCCTTCTACAGTCAGAACTTCTTTTTATGGAGAACTATGAATGTTTATTTTTCTTTGGGATAATTCCTGATTGCAGTCAATTTTACAGATGCCTGTATGGTTGTGATTTGTCTCAGTCTTTCTGTTCTGCGAGGCACATGCCTTTGACCCTGCCTTCTCCAGCATGGCTGTCTTGAGTAACATACACAATTCTAAACCAAGATACTCGGCTATGCTTGCATTGTTCCCTGGAGAGAATGTGAGAGAGGACAACCGTGACCCTGTCCAGTTGTCTTGTTCTAATGTGCTCCTGAAGGTACTCGGTTCTGCAGCGATGAGCACATTAGCACAGTCTACGTAGAAGAGGATTGTGGGGTTCTTTCACCTACCTCCTGTAAGGGTGCAAGGTGATTAAGCTCTTGCAGTCTCCAGGGGTCTGACCAAAGCATGCTGCTTCATCTGGTGTTGATGGTGTTGTATAGGTTGTAGCTGTCAGGACAGCTGTTAAACTTGAGGGTAGAACTCCAGTAATTTCCTGTGTTTAAAGAGATACATGGGTTTTAGTCAGTTGAATTTGGTGCCTTACCAAATGCATGAGTTACAGCAGGTGAACGTGTCAGGCTTCGACTTCAGAAAGTGCAAGAAAACGGAATTGAATAGGAGCTTGCTTTTTGTGGTATAGAAACAGTTCAGGATCTTTGTTTAACTGAACTCTATAGTGAATAAAAGATGTCCTCTTTATATGCATTGAGCAAGTTAATAATATGTTGTATACAGCCTTAAAATTCAAGAGGAAAAGCAAGTTGAAATTCTCCCTCTTTTCAGTAGAGGAAGGTAAAATGAACTTTACTTCCTCCCTACTCCCAAGGTTAAGTTTTATTTTTAACCCACCCATTGCATACACTTTTCTTATCTGCTAGAACTCTGTGTCACTGTTAGATTCTTAAAGAAATGACAATTCTTTCTTCTATAAAAGTGCAATATTTTACTTGAACTTGGAAATTAAATGTTAGAATATTGTAATACGATCAGTAACTCATTCAGTTTGTACAACAGAGCAAATGATGATGTCTGGGTGTTTAAAATTACAATTTTTTGGGGTTTTAATAACTTGAAGTTTCTGGGAAATAGTTTTATTTCAATTATTTCCAATGAAGTTTAAAAAAAAAAAACTGAGTTGAAGAAAGTGTGAAGGGTCACTTTCTTTTTTATTCTAAATTTTTACAAAGACAGATTGGAGGGCAGATTATAATCTGACTTTTAGAGGTTCTTAGCCTGTAGATTTCACGGGCACTCAGGTACCCATAGGAAATGATTACTCATGTTTTAAGCTGCC
Organism: Mesitornis unicolor; assembly: GCF_000695765.1. Lineage (NCBI taxonomy): Eukaryota > Metazoa > Chordata > Aves > Mesitornithiformes > Mesitornithidae > Mesitornis > Mesitornis unicolor. The sequence continues at coordinate 10,338 of NW_010166846.1, forward strand.
TTTGGAAAATTTGACCTCTAATAATGGGAACCAGTCTGTCAGTTGTGTAATCACAGCTAATACTCTTTTAAGAAGCTGTAAGTCCTCGTGTTTTATGGTCATAAAGCTGAACGTTAGCTTTAAGAATATATTCTCAAATCTCAGTATTTTTGTTAATATTAATTATGTGGTGGGTTGTTTTCTCTTCTAAAGGCAGGTTGACACAGGTGAAAAATTCTTTAGTGAAGTATTGACTAACAGTTTTAAGTAATATGTATTAAATTGTAGCTAATTGTGTAATTAATCCTCATTATTTTTTGAGTGCTTGTGCAGGATGTGTATATGATCTCTAACCTGTGGGACTTGATTTTTATTTTAAAAATTAATTCTGTTTAATGCAAACAAACAAGCTAGAAACTTGGTAGCATCAAGGTGTGTGCTCCGAAATGTCTTGTTACATTAGGATTGACTTATTTCATTACCAGGATGTGTGTGAGCTAGAATAGTCTCTTGCTAGCCTTCTCAGAGCAATTAAGCTCTTCATAAGATCAGAAGGTTTGACGTTCTGTTGTTTGGAAGTGATGAGAGGGGGACAAAAAATTTGGGGACCAAGAAGGTAAAAGTGAAAAGTATGATTGAAAAATCAGTTTTATTTGTAGTTCATGTAAGAAGGAAAAAAAAAAACCTCACCCAGATTATCTGGAAATTAAACGAAGAACTGCGAGTGTGTAATTGTGATTTTTAAACCATACTGCTGAAGATGTGTTTAAATGTGTTTCCGTCCCATTTGGCTGTGATCAAACGGCTGAGTTATGCACGAGGAGACGTGGTTACTCTCTTACCTCATAGCAAACCGTGCGTACAGGTTGTTCTCATCTTAGGAATGCGAGCAAGACGTGTTGTTTTAATTTAGCAACTTCCCAGTTTCAGTAGTATTGTAATTTAGAAACAGCTCGTTTAAACGTCTCTTACTAACATAAAAATTGTGTCACTGTAGCTTTATGGAACAGGATAAAGGTTATATAACATGGCAAGTAAAACAGCCGTATTGTTAAGGATGAGAAAGCTTAGCTAGGATATACTTAGATGACAGATCTCTACCCAGGAAAAGCTGTCTTAGTGTATGTGTTCCTGGTATTTTCTCTCACTTTTTGCTGCTTTTTTCTTCTGGTAAGCACAATACTTAGTAAAATGTAAGTAGACCCCCTTACAGAGGCTGCAATGCAGTGTCTGAACAGTGAGAGCACGTGTGTCCTCTTCTGGTATGCTGTGGTTGTCCTGAATGATGTGATAGGTTTTGAAATTTGTTGCAGTGGCAGGAGCGTGGGGCTTTATTCTCTTTGTATTTTGTACGTTTATTAGTAGGCTAAGTTCTTCTGCCGCGGTCTGTTACAGAAGCATTTGTGTTGACAAAGCTCCCAATCTGTCCTGGTATTAATACAAAGACTCTCCAGAAGTGATGATCCCATGAGCTGTAATTGTATCTGGGTTGGCTGTAAACATTCGGCCTTTGTCTCTGGGCCTTGGTACGCGTTTGGTGTGACGTTGTCAGTGTGCCGCATCTTTCTGAGCCGTTGTGCTGGCTTTGCTAGCTCTGTAGCCTGCATTTGCTTGTGAAAGCTGCCCAAATCCAAGCATTGTAGCCTTTGCCTCTTGTGGTGATTTTTCGGTTTTATTTGTGAAGAGCAGGAAAATGTCATGTTACTGCAGTTACATAAAAGATCTCAAACACTTAACACAGGTGATACCTGTGCAGCTAAGCTAGATTATACAAAATCACTGTATGTCGGCTGTGTAGGGAAAGGCACAAAATAATGGGGGTTTTTTGTTAGCTGCTGAGAGTTAGTACTGAAGTACCTGCTATTCTAGAGTTCCTCTCATGAAATGTTGTCTTGGTATTTGGGAAGCTGGTGTTCCTTACACGATGCAACTCAAATCCATCTCTCATCTCTATAGGATGCAGATGTAGAAGGAAAGGGTGACTTAATTCTCTCAACAGAATTAGCTCATGTCAAGTCTGGTTGTTTGACCTTGCAAACCACGGGCTTGGGCTTTCAGTGTGTGCTATGGTGTTACAAACTCATGAGCTTGTTTATATCTTGGGATCAGAATGCTTGAAGTTTGTGTGAGAATTCTGTATTTCAAAATACAGTGACTCACATCCGCATGAAACTCTGCTGTTCCAAAAATATGGATTAGAGCTCTAGAGAAACTTAGTGCCATTTCTGTTTTTAAGTTAAACAGATTTATTGGTAAGTGTGAAGAATTAAAAAGTGTTGCAATACTTTTTGGAAGTTGGATAAACTTGTATTTTTATATCAAGCATTTGCTGTGGACAAGTTGGACTGTGTTGTAAATGTCCATATTCCAGTCATCTAAAACTTGAAATATTTTGTGATACAGATAAGTGAATATGCTTACAGGGTATTTAAGAAAAACCTTTGTGATAAATGTGTTTTTCATGTTTCAAAAGCTAAAGCAGACTAAAAATTTGAATACTTAAATCATTTTTAGAGTATGGTAATTTATATGTGCTATACAGTAATAAAGCAGACAGTATCAAATGTTTAGTCAAATGCAGCAGGACTTGTTTTCATTGCCAAAAATGGAATGAGTTGGAATGAGAGCAAAGAATGAGGTAGGGCTGTCATTCAGTGCAGAAGACATCAGCACATTCAAATAGCCACTGTAATGTGTTTAAACACGTAGTGGGATTGCTCAGTCATCAAATCTGGGCACTCAGTCGTGCCCCTGTCTCATGAAGGATTTGGTACAAGCTTTTTTTTTTTGGAGGAGGTTTTTGTATAGGCCCACCCCAGACTGGGATCAATAATGATTGTAGCCAGCAAATGTCCTACTGTGGGATTGTTTTAATTAAATCCTTCTGGTAGACAGAGAATTATTAGAGAAGAAGCATATAGACAGTGAAGAATTGAGCTTCATTCTGCAAACCGTCTTCAGGTTCCAGATGCAGTTTAGAAGAGTGGATTGACAGAAGTTCATCTTCTATAAATCATTGCAATTAACAGACTTGCTTAGACCCAGACTAACATAATTAACAAATGCTTGATTATTTTTTTTAAAGACAAACCAAAAATACCTGTTAGGAGAATGCACGAACACAGTCCAAATGTTGACTGTATCTGGAGAATATTTTTAGTCTAATGAGACTGAGGATTTTAAGAAGCAGATGGCTCAATGAAGCTTGGAAGGTATTTTGCTTGTTCTTTCTATTTTCTGTTGGGAGTGTTGGTGCAGTCTAAAGTCATAGCAGTAACGTTTACCCTGTCGCCTTTCTTCTAACCCAATGAGCTGGCCAGAGAAGTTCAGGTCTCAAAAACAGCTGGTTCGAACAAGTCTTCAGGCAGTTGGGACATGGTTAGCAGAGTCTCCCTTCTGATGTTCCCCCCTGTGCATAAAGTGTGCATAAAGTGCATCCAGTGTGCAGTATGAGGGTCTTGAGGTAAGAATATTGCAGAAGATTTTACAGATAGGTTGCATGCTATTAAAAACAGTGAGATGTTATCAGTACAAAATCTGGAGTATCTTTAATGAAGTGGAGCTCCTAAAAATAATAATTTGGGAACTCAGTGACAGCTGGGAATTCAGCCCTGTTTCTCCAGCAGTGATGGTGGTTTGTCTTTCAGGAGCATCTTAAGTGAAGCTAAGGAGAAAATGCACTTTTCCAAGGTACTCTGTTTGGTAAAGGAAGGAAGTGGTTAAACCACACGTAGCTGGCCATCCGTTTGTCTTCCTTGGCTTTAAAATCTTGGCAAGCTGAGCACTGGAGTTCGTTGACAGCCATTTGAGATGTTAGGCCTTAGTCAATCAAGAATAGATATTCTAAGGTCTCTGCTTTGTGTATGATACGTTTCAAAGTGAAGCTGAAAGATGCAAACAGTTCATCTTTTTTTTAGTTACTGGGAATATCATGTAGTCTTCGAAGTTATTTCTAGCTGTGGTTTAAAAAAAAAAAACTTGAGGGAGTGGTTTGAGCTTGTTTAAAAGTAACTTAATGCAAGGGCTTTGGTTACAGGTGAGAATTCTAGACCTCTAGAGCTAGAACTTCTCTGGAGTATGCTGCCAGGTGGGAACTCTGCTGTGGTAGTCTGCTTTGCCAGAGCTGATGTCCTTTATTCACATGGTTTCTCTTGAGGTTCAGCACTTCAGCTAGAAGGTCAGTTAGGAAGTAAGCTGCTTATTTTTAAGAGCCAATTCTAACAGGGTTGTGTTTTTCTGCAGTGTTCAGATGGACAGTGTTCTGCGTTCTGATAAATCCAGCATCTTTACAATGTCAGAACCTAGGTTAAGTCAGGAAGGTCTGGGTTATTCTTTTGTGACTTGCACTTTGAGAGCTTGCTACGGCTAAGTTTGCTTGGGAATCACTAACAGTAATGCTGACAAACAGGTAGGATCTCTTCCTCTGTGAAACTTCTTACTGCTGTCTGGAAAACTAAAGCAAAAACCATAAAATGTAATTAAGAAAGTGTAAATATGTAAGCATAGTGCTCATTTTGGAGTCCCCTATTAGAGTAGCAATTTCCTTCATGTTATTTTGTAAGGCCTGGGGATGTGAAGATAATATCTGGGTGCTGAAACTGAGGTTCACCAATTTGTCCTTGGCTACTAGAATTTAATTAAAACAAAAAACATTCCAAATGTGTCAAAGATATGAAGAGACACTCACTGTTGAGTGGGAAGCTCCATGCCTCACAATGTTACCAGACCTGTGAGGAAAAAGTAGAAATTGTTTTTTGAAAAATCTCAGCAAGAGGCAAAGGACTTCCTTTTACCTTTCTGTAGCAAGGGTCTTTCTAGCACCTTTTGAAGGGCTGTGTGCTGTGGCAGCTTAGTGACAGAAAATTCACTTCTATGAGCAGCTGTGGGCCACATCTGTCCCATATGTTGTATGTGCCCTAACCATGGCTTGTTCTGGATAGTGGAGTGCACTTCTAATCCTGTGTACCCAGGATCACAGAATCACACAATCACAATATTGGGAGTTGGAAGGGACCTCAAAAGCTCATCCAGTCCAACCCCTGCCAGAGCAGGATCACCAGACCAGGTCACACAGGAACACGTCCAGGCGGGTTTTGGATGTCTGCAGAGAAGGAGACTCCACAACCTCTCTGGGCAGCCCGGGCCATGCTCTGGCACCCTCACAGTGAAAAAGTTTTTCTTCATGTTCAGGTTGAACCTCCTATGCTCCAGCTTGGGACCATTGCCCCTTGTCCTGTCACTGGACATCACAGAGCAGAGCCTGGCTCCTTCCTCCTGACACTCGCCCTTTACAAATTTATAAACATGAATGAGGTCACCCCTCAGTCTCCTCTGCTCCAAGCTAAAGAGACCCAGCTCCCTCAGCCGCTCCTCATAAGGGAGATGCTCCACTCCCTCACTCATCTTTGTAGCCCTACGCTGGACTCTCTCCAGCAGTTCCCTGTCCTTCTTGAACTGAGAGGCCCAGAACTGGACGTGATGCTCCAGATGCCAGGATATCACTAGGTT
>NW_010166846.1:15855-39038 GCF_000695765.1 Mesitornis unicolor
GAACAACTGGCGGACACTATTGATTGAAGAAATTTATTCTGTAAGCTTTCTCGGTAGAGCTGTATGCAATGTATTGTTGGAGAAATCCTTCAGCAGTGGAAAATCCTTTATGAGCATTGATGATTCAAAGATTTTTTTGACATTGTGATCTGCCCATTAATTTGTCCTTGGAGGCAGAAAGTTGATTAGAGCTGTTGCTTCAGTCTGAGGGCCAGTGCTAGTACAGTTCGAATAATCCTATTTGAGGAAAAATCTGAAGATTACATGTTTTGTTGCTTTTATTTGGAAGAACCTGTAGGCATATGAAAAATGGACCGTGGTGTAGTTTTAGCCTTTGATGTGTAGTACTTGTGATTCCATTTTTTTGGTGATAATCACCTGTACTGCATTTCTAAATTTCTCCTAGCAACTCCCAGAGTTTTAAACTTTTCAGCACTGTTTCTTATGTATGTCCATCATCTGATCAAGATGAACGTAGGATGAAGTGCTAGAACCAGCTGTTGGCTGGCTTCCTTTCAACTTCTCTTATGCTGTGTTAAAAGCTTCTATGTTACCTGACTTAAAGTAAGATTAAAAAGTGGTGTTAATAATGTGCTGTGAAATTCTGAGGGTTTTAAAAGCTTTATGGGTTTTTTGTATATTTATTTGTTGTGTCTTTTGTGTTGTTTTGTTTCTTTAACAGGAATCTTATCCCTCTTCATCACCAATATGGTTTGTAGAATCAGATGACCCAAACCTGACTTCAGTCTTAGAGCGTTTAGAAGATATTAAGAAGAGCAATACTCTGGTGAGCAATTTTTGGGGGTGTTTTATTTGGTTTGGGGTGTTTAGCTTTGCCACATTAACAAGCAATTAAATTATTTCAGTTTGGGTGTTATTTGGGGAAGGTTTGTAAACAGAAGTTTCTCTTCCAAAAACATAGGAACCTAAAGTAATCTCAACAACCTGAGGCAAGGAGGAGGTTACTGAAATGCTTGCTCTTTAAAAGAAATTAAGTTTCAGCCCAAATAATTCCACGGTTTAAAGTTTTCTGAAAATAATTAAACAGTGAAATGCATGAGAACTTTAAACAACTCTTCTTTGCACAGAGATCAACTACAAAGGCAAAAACTTTGTGTTCTTGGGAGTGTGTGCTCCAAAATATGGCTGTAATGGTAGCTAATAGAAAGAATTCCTGGTTTTGGTAAAGAAAACTTGACCTGATAGCTTCTGGTTCATCAGAATGTGCCTGTGATAGTGCTAGGTTTGAACAGTGTTGTGGCTTTCGACAATTGCTATTTAAAGAAAATCTTTGCACAGATTCTAATAGTAGTTTTGTACTTCAGAAGTCTGTTCATGTACTATTAACACATACCAAATGATGCTAGACCCTCCTTAGAGCAGGGCATTGCACCAGTTGACTTCCAGACGTGCCTTTCAGCCCAAATTATCCTATGACTTTTCATACCTATGAGCCTATGAGCAGAGCATAAGGGATAACAGTGGTGATCCATGGCAGGAAGATCAATGTGATTTTATGTTGCCAGAAGCTTTCTGTAACAGTATCACATCTCATTTGTGTACTCACAAGAAATATGTGGCTGATAGACCTGTTTTTTTGGTGTCCTCTGCTTTTATTTTTGAGTTCAGGATGACTGTCATGAATGATGCAGAAACACCAAATGTAGTAAGAGAGAACGTCATTTCTTGTAATGCAGGCTGGTGTGTCAGTTCACGGCCTCCAAGGAACAAATAACATTCCTGTTAAACAGGAATGTTGAATTCTACTGGAGAAGAGAAAGGCACTGAAGCTTTCAGATAGCATAAAGGCAACATTTGCTTATCACTGCTAGTTATTTGGTCTTGGAAATTGAGATCTTAACCCTGAAGAGGCTGAATTTTCACTTGCAAGCCAAAAGCAAGGCTTTAGACATGTAGATTATTTTTGAGCAACTAGATTTTTCTTAGATACCTTAATTTATTGTATATTTTAGGAAACAGAATACAGACATCAAGTAGTGTTGTATAGGTGTCATTCTATCTGGATAATACAGTCTATGCTGAATCTTCACAGTATCACAGAATGTTAGGGATTGGAAGGGACCTCAAAAGCTCATCCAGTCCAATCCCCCTGCCGGAGCAGGAACACCCAGATGAGGTTACACAGGAAGGCGTCCAGGCGGGTTTTGAATGTCTGCAGAGAAGGAGACTCCACAACCTCTCTGGGCAGCCTGGTCCAGGGCTCTGTCACCCTCACTGAGAAGAAGTTTCTTCTCAAATTTCAGTGGAACCTCCTGTGTTCCAGTTTGTGTCCATTACCCCTTGTCCTATCATTGTTTGTCACCGAGAAGAGCCTGGCTCCATCCTCGTGACACTCACCCTTGAAATATTTATAAACATGAATGAGGTCTCCCCTCAGTCTCCTCTTCTGCAAACTAAAGAGACCCAGCTCCCTCAGCTGCTCCTCTTGGTTGAGGCCATGTTGCCCAAGTCCACTTCCTTTATGGAGAAGATGGTTAAAGGGGAGTGGAGGTTGCCACTCTTAGCATAGCTCTAACTACTAGTACTGCTGAAGGATGTATGTACAGGAATGGCTGCTTTGCATACTGCCTTCTACAAGTGGAAAGACAAACTCCCTTTGGTGTCTGGAAGAAAAATCCATAACTGGATGTATAATTTTTGCAGGCTTCATCTAGTGTATTACCTGCAAATAATGAAGTGTTAATAATTTTGAAAACATATTCTGCAGTCCTTTCTTTCATTTTCTGATGCAGGTATGTGAAGATCTTGAAAAGTTAGGAAGTGCGGTGGTATAAAGTCTTTTATGGCCTCGGCCTTAACTAGGGATCTGAGGCTGCCTAGAGGAAGTTAACAGCTATTGAAATCCACTTAGTTAACATGGTGATCAAGAAGCAATCTTGGTTTCTCTATTTCTGCAGAACTTAAATCTGTTTTCTGGGTAACATTACAGTGAGTAAAAGGTGTTCCATCTCTTGCAGTTTAACAGAACACAGTCAATGTAATGCTGAAAGTTGGAAACAGAAATCAGTGTTAGTAACAGATTGTGCCTCAACTTGATACAAGATAGGGCAAGCAGAATGCCTGGGCACTGGCTCAGAGGTTGACCAGTTACTGTGCCTTGTACAGCGCATGTTTTGCTTCTAGCGCTTCACTGGTCTTCCCTAGGAAGAGATTTGGGATGTGGAAAATTATACTGTTCCTCCTTATTTTTTTGGAGACGTGGTTCTTTAAACTAGGAAGCTGGAATGGACCATCTTGCCTCATGGAATACGAAGATTTGATTATTCTCGAGTGATCTGTGGCTGAGACACCTGTGGATCATCACCTGGATGATGCTGCCAGAGCAAATTATTCTTTAGAGCAATCTTTAACATGCCATGTCCTTGGTTTCCCATTGTGGGGATTTATTGCTATGACTGCAGAGGAAAACTTTATTCTAGTGTGCACAGATTTTAAATGCTGTCCAGTGACTGAAAGTTCAGTACCAAGAGGTGAAGAAAACTCAAAATACATTGTTCTCTGCTTTTTAAAATACGTTTCCATGTTTTCTGTTTTTCTATAGCTTCTTCAGCAGCTGAAGCGATTAATATGTGACCTCTGCAGGTTATATAATCTTCCTCAGCATCCAGATGTTGAAATGTTAGATCAGCCATTACCAGCTGGACAGGTAAATTAAAAAGCTGTGGACACCTCATTATGTCAATGAAGGAGTTGTTTTTTCAACTCCAGGAAACAAGATGGTGGGAACAATTAAATTCTGTGTAAGCCAGAACTGAGATAGGATGCGCTGTTGCTTTATGGTGTCCTCAATCTGAATTTTATTTGCAGAATCCATTTAATAATGGTGTGATAGTATGACACAATCTCATTTGGAGTTTCTGTATCACTGCAGGGTGTGGATGTGATGCCACTGCTGTCAGTTTAATTCCTTCCTAAATACTGTTTCAGCCAATCGCTGTGCACTCCCAGTGCTTCCAAAATTAGTTTTTTTTCCAAAATGTAAATGTGATCAAACACTCTTCATTTTTTCTTGAAGAGTATGTATTTTACAGTGTGCAATTGGATGAACTACTACTGATGTTTTCCTTCCTCTCCAACCCCTTGCAGAGACATGGGCTAGCAGGACCATATGCCACTTTGGGTAGGGAGTAACTGAGGTGCCTTGTTTACTTTTTGTGCACTTGACGAATTAAGAGTTACGAATGGCTATGAAATGTTCTGGTTGACTAAACTGTTTTGTATTGTGATGGAAACAGCACTGGTAACTGACAGTAACTGTTCTTTTTTTGTCTTTAAAAATATTATGAGAGTGTCTTTTGCTTATCCATGTTAAGGTGACATGATTTCTGAGAACTTCTGTAGTGTAACAAGTGGTTTTCCTGTGGTGACTGTACTATAGCAATGGCAAATAACTTGCTTAACTTTGGTCATGTGCCAAATTGTAATCCTGTAGGCCTTTTCTCTCAGCTACCCACATAGCAGTGCAACCTTAAGACAGTAGGCTCGTAATAGTAGGAAGTAGCTTATGCTCTGAAACTTGACGAACAAACTCATGGAAGGCTATTTTGCCAGAAATGTCAGATAATGTGCAAGTTAAATATGAATGGCCTTAGTAAGTCAGACCAAAGATCCATCTAGTCCTCTGCATTGTATGTAGCAGTGGCATTCCTTCCTTGTCTAAGAGTGGAAACAAAGCACAAGTGTATTAGAATGCTCCTGAGTACTTCTGCAGCTCAGACTTCTTGAGCTTGAGGTGGTATCCTGAAAGGGAAAATGAAAAAAGAACTCAATTGTATTGTTTTGGTATTTTATCTAACACCAATGGCTATGTGATTATAGTATTTGTGGCATAGAAGTTCTAGATAGTGAAGCAAAAGTCTACTATGTGGTAGAGGTCTAAAGTTTGTTTTGTGGTTGTTTTTTCTTTTTAGAGATCTAGCATGGATATGGATTCTAGTTAGAGCCATAATTGTTTTCATAGTTAAGAAATCATGAGTTATAACCCACTTGACATACTGCATTTGTCACTGTCTCGGAATAGGATATCCTTATCTGAGTCCTAAGTTTCCACTTAACTTAATGTGAAATTAATTGTGACATTCTGTTTATCTTCGCTTTATGCAAAAATCTCTTCACTGTCATATTCAGGGAAGCATCTTGTGTATTTTTAAAGTTAAAATTCCAGTCCTTTGCAGACCTTGATAAGCCTAAATTTCGTATATACTGCTTTTGCTTTGATAGCAGACTTCCTCTTTTTGAAAGAGGGAACATATGCACAATTTATGCAGAAACCTCATTGTTGTATTGCAGAATGGAACAACAGAAGAAGTTACGTCAGAGGAGGAGGAAGAAGAAGATATGGGTGAAGTATGTGTATAAATGAGATTATTACCTTAACCTAGTAGAATTTCTGACATTTTGCTCTGCAGTGGTTGGCTAATTATTACACCAAACTGTAAAATGTAATCTCCCTAGAGTTCAACAGAAAAGACAATTAAAATTTGGATGTTTACCTTAATGTTAGCTTTTACTTCAACTGCAAAACTAGTGAAATTTTCTTCTTAAACCTAGATCTCAGCTGTGAGGTACTTGGATACAGAGAATTGGACATCTGTTTGTGCTTTAGTCAAACAATACATAACATTGTGTGCCAAATCAGTAAGTTTGCGTTGTTAACTCCTATTTCAAGCAGTATATGAACTGGCTCTGATACTGTTGAAAGTGCCTCCCAAATTGAAGCAAACTGGCCAAGAGTGAATCAGTTTGACTCATTGAACAGGTGAGCTAGTTAATAATCTATTGAAGGAAACTGAAGGACATATAAAACAGACATGCTGAACTTGAAAGGGTGTGTGTCACTGTCTGGCAGCGTGGCACTCCTTTCAGCGAGCTTTTTACTGTATGAGAACTGCCCACTTTGGTTACTTCTACAGTGTATTAGAGTAGCTCCAAGATGCTTGCTTTTTAAACCACTGTAAATACCCTTATTACAGGAAAACTCTTCTGACTACTTCAGATTTAAATCTTTAATGAAGAAGGTGTGTACTAAGAATGAACATTCATTCTTTGAATAGAAGATGTTCTTTCAGGAAAGATCTAAATGTTTCCCATGTTTTGAAATTAATTTGAAGTAGCTTCTCTTACACCACATTTAGCCTGATCCAGACCACATTTGTTGGAGCCAGACTTTCTGTAAAGGTAATTTGTACACTCCCATACCCTGCTGCCACAAGGCTCTTAATTGCTTGCAGACTTGTAGTTAGCCTTTTGCACTCTGGCTTACTTAAGACAAAAAAATGACCATGTCTGTATTTATAAGCTGCCAGGTGGCATTGTGTGTAGCACTGTTATCTTCAACTTGTCATCTAGTTCAGTTTCTAAATTGAAGAGCAGTTTATGGCTCCTAGGGGCTATATAATTGTTTTGAGAAACATGAGTATTTTAAAGAATACTTGGTTTAAAATCTGTTACAATTGGAGGAAACAGTGTTTTCAAAGGCACCAGATAGGTGTGTTTCTTACTACATCCCTGAATTTGCATTTATGACCAGGTTTTCCTGCCTTGCAAACAGATGGTGTGAAAAGAGTAGCCACAGGTGTGGTGAAGCACTTTGTATTGGAGCATATCTGATAGTTGTGTACTCAGAGCTTGCTGGTGTGGCTGTTGTAGTGCTTCCTTTTTCATCTGAAGTTAGTTCCCCTCTTCCCCACAAATAGCATTTGAATCATCTTACAAGCAGTTGTCTTTAAGTTCACAGTGCTCCTCTGCAGCAGCATAACCCATCTCGGAATACAGTGTGGAAGATTTTTCAGTGTCCTGGTCCAGAACTGAAATATTGGCTTGTGTGATCAGATTACTTGACGACATAATTTAGTCTTGTATCCTAATTCTGAAATTACTGTGTCTAATCTTAACGTTTGCCTTGCATGAAGTACATGTAGCTTTCTAATACTTAACTTTCTTGAAGAGTTGCTGTAACTCTGCCAGATATGTTAATCATTGTTTGCCAGGAGTGCAATATAGCTAAGATTCTAATTGAGAAAAAGGATCTGCTTTTAGAAATACTTTGGAGACACCCTAACTTTAGGGCTTTTGAATTATCAAGCCCTGTTCAAAATGCCTTAACTTCCTGGTTTTTACCTGCTTTAATGGGCTAATTCACTACAATCTTAACTTCTTGCAGAGGTTTTATTGTGCTTGGTTCTGTGACCAGAAACATGTTGTGAATTTGGGTCTCATTTGTATTGTGAAGGCTTTGTACACTTTGGTGAATACTGTTAGCTGAGAGAGTGAAGTTAGAGCAAAATAGAAATGACATCCAACAGTCACAAATACATAGGCTGTGCAGTATGTGACTGTATTCATAAATGCTCTTGGAGAGAGGATTTCATTGAATGAAGAACGTAGTTAAGTTACTTAAGGTGAATTTTCCCCTGTCCTGTAGGACATTGAAGATCTGGATCACTACGATATGAAGGAGGAGGAACCAGTTGATGGGAAGAAATCTGAGGATGAAGGCATTGAAAAAGAGAACCTTGCAATCTTAGAAAAAATCAGAAAAAATCAAAGGCAAGATCACTTAAATGTGAGTTAATGATTTGGATTTTTTTCCTTGTAGTACTTCTGGCTTTAAAATAGAAATTGTTTTCAGCAAATAGCTTATTGCTATGCACCTAGACATAAATCAACCTGTAGGTGGCTTCCAGTGGCTTCCAGCATATATAGGACAAAAGCCTCATGTTACGGGACCTAAATGGCTCTTTTTAAAGAAGTTTGAATAGGCCAGGTAAAATTCTAGGCCATTTAGTAAGTAGACTCCTCTTTCATCAGAATCTTTGGTATAGGAAGTTTAATCGTCAGCCACATCCCTCAAAGGCACAAAAACTACTTCAAAGCACTCTCATTCAGCCTGGGAGAATGCTATCATAATTTCTTTAGTCAAGCCGGGTTGGGGTATTCTTGTTATTTTGGATGAAGAAGCATCTTTAAGCTCTTCATTAGAGTCAACTCTTAGATGTAAATCCAGGTTTCACACTTGATAATAGAATTTAACTGGTTGTGTAATTTCCAGAGAGATCTATTTGGTTCTCCCTCTGTCTCTTGCTTCCTGCCTTTGTTGCAAACAGTAGTCCTCCTTGCAGAATCAGAAGAAAGCATCTAGGTTGTAAGCGTGAATTTTGTTGTTTTGTTGAACACTTATTAAAATAACAAAGCCATGTATAAAATTGATTGCATTAGAAGTCATGGGTGACAACATACCTGGCAAACCCAGGAATTTGTGCTTTAAATCCACTTCATGCATGAGGGTTTTTTCAGTAATATCTATGCCTCTTGTAAATTATTGAAGTGTTTGGGTTTAGGGTTTTTTTTGCCAGGCATAAAGCAAGGGACCTTCAGCAGCTCTCCAGCTTTATTATCACAGTTTTCCGAGTGATCCTGCCAGGAGGTAGTTGTAAACAAAACAAACCAGCTTGTTCTCCAGAGGCTTAGAAATGTTTTTTCATGACTGCCAAGTTTCAGAGAAGCTTCTGCTTCTCAAAGGTGCATGTAGGAGGGAATGATGATGTCATACAAACATAAGGTTTTTTTAGCCTGGCTTCCGAAGAAAGCAAAACTTTTGTTTCATGGAGGTTTCATGTGTAATACATGAAATTAAACACTTCTGTTCATTACATGTTTCAACCAAAGGTAAGGGTTCCGAAATTTTCAGAAGTCACCTGTACAGAAAGGTGCTTCAATTGGTGGCCTCTATTGTGTGAGTTCATGAGTTGTTATATGCTGTTTGGCCAGTCAGCAGATGTAGATCCTGCCAGGACACAAGATGTGCTATTTCTCTTTAAGCTAATAGTTGAGGGTGTGAGCAATAGACAGGTACATAGGAGAGACACTAACGAGGTTAGGGAACACCTGGATTTCTGCCCCAGGAACCAACTTTGTTCTGTTTCTTACATTTGATGATTTTTTTTCCAGTAAATATTTTCTAAAAAGCCTAAATTGCACTTAAAGATTGTTAGATTCAGGAGAATTGGTGTGGTAAACCTCTTTTGAATTATAGTGAGAACTATAGTGCTCTCTGCTAGCCAAGGCAATCCACTTCTAATATTGGCGATGCTTCTGATACATTGAGTTGTCATCAGAATTTAGAGTAAATGTTTCTTTAGTTAGCAGAATCTTGATTATTTCTTGTCATGAAGTCTTCCTCTTACTGACACCTTAACAGGGGAAAGAAACTAGCCATCTGCTTTGCAAAGGAAATAAGGTAGAAATGCTTCTATCAGAGTTCAACTGTGAGTCTTCTACTCCTGTTTCAGTGCTGTACTAATACAGCTTCAGTGCAAATGTGTCAAAAATGCCTTAGCCTTATGTTCTGCTGAAACAGGCAGCATGAGATAGCTGGCTAGAGTAGACTGCTCCTTGATTTGTGTACAGACTCAGTATTTACCTGTCAGGTTGTCTGAAAGAAAGTGTACAGTAATCATCACTCCTTCAAAAAACAAAAACAAAAAAACCCCAAACCAAAACCAAACCAACAGAACAGCCCCCAAAACAAAAAAAACAGAGCAAACAAGCAAAAATCCCCAACCTTGATCAGCATTTCAGTATTTAAAAGCGGGTAGACTAAGATGCCAAACCACTGTGTGAAGTGTTTTAAGGCTCGACTAACCATGAACACAATGGTGACTTACTAGTTTTGTTTAAACTTAAATGTTTCTTTGGAGTTTGAGAAGATGCCTATTAAGACTCTATATATTTCTGTATTTATAACTCAGACCTAATGGTAAAGATTCTTAGTTGTCAAATAGAGGAAATGCTCTTGCAGCCTGAAAGGCATAGTCTGCTTTACCATCATCTAAAAATTTGGTAGAACTACAAAAAGGTTTTTGTAGCATCAACATCCTTCCTTGATGTGGAGAGCCTCTTAAAACTGCAGATTTTCTCTTGCTATCTGTTCTTTCTGATTTGCAAATATTGCCTTGCCTTTTTCCTTTTTCCTCCTCATCTACTGGAGCTGAAATGAACACTGCTGGTTTTTTGACAGCAGCAGATTCAACTTATATAATAGCTGTTTCACTTGCCAAGACACTCTCACTGATGCTGGTGCATAAACAAGGTCAGCTGAGTACAGGGAACAGAGTATTCAACTGCTGCGGAGGAACTGTGGTGTTTTTGTGGGTCACCAGGAATAGCTGCACTGCTTAAATAATTTCTCAAAGGACTTGGGAGGTTTTACTCTTAAGTGCCAGAGAACAGAAAAATATAGCTGTGCTACTGACCTAGGAAAGAGCTAACCTAGTAGCACTTGAATGCCCCTTTATGCTGCCAAAACATGGGACTTTTAATAGAACATGTTAAATGTTCTCTAAGACAGCCGAAGTTTGCTCAGCATCCTAACATAAAGCAAAATTTAAATTTGTATGGACCTTCACAGTGGGTTTTCTTAAATGATGGTGTAAGTTTCACAAACTTAAATGTAGTGGCTACACATAGTCTAGTTTTCACACAAACTACACAACTCTTTTGGTATGTTTTGTTCCCTCAGCAGAGGAAACTAAAATGAAGCTATGTCATTAACATGCTGCTTGTTGGAAGACAAAGCACAAAGCCTAATGTTAGGGCTTTGACTAGTGCCCAAAACTTGTTTTATACAAGTTAAGAATATGTATCTACTAATTTTGTAAACTAGTTCTCTTCCTTGACAGTCTCCCTAATCCTATTCTTTTTGCTGCCATCAGGAAATAAACCTAGATTTGGCTTGCAGTACAGTATGTAACTTGGAGCAAGAATTAATCCGCCTCTTAAAATTGTAATAACTTTAAAGAACCACTTGCTTACAGGGAATAAAAGAAGGTCTTTGAACTAGAATCACTACCTTAAAATATTTAACAGCTTGATGCTGCTTGCTTTTCAGAGGTCTCTCCCCACTTAGTCGTTTTAGAGATTAATGCTTTTCTTATTTAGATAATGCTATTAGCTTTTTCCATTTCCTACTGAGGAGTTTATGCACTTTCCTTTTAGAAGTCTCAAATGTCTCCACTTTCATCTTCAGATTTTATGAAGTCTAAGGTGTCACTTCCATTTTCAGTCTAATCTTTGAAGTAAATTTGAATCTACTTTAACTTGCAGAAATGAATGTACTTCTGCACAAATACTGTGTAAGTTCAGTGACAATAGAACAAACTTGCATTCTTTAGCTCTTTTTGGGTCACTTTAGATTTTCTTATCTTGAAGGAGTTTCCATTTTTGTGTTTTGTTTTAGCAGGTAATTTTTAGTCTTGTGGCTGAATTGCCTGAAACATGTTGTGAGGGAGGTGGCTGACTGTACCGTTTTGATGTGCGACAGTATTATTCTGATCGGACAGTAAACAGACAGTCTGGTCTTTGGATTTAAAACTGTAATGAACTGCACCTCCTACCTCAGACAACTCATTTAAGGAGCAGACTGTGGTTGTGTTTGGAGGGGTGGAAGGGAAAATGTGCTAAGGAGAAAAGCTGAGCCTGCGAAACATCACAATCTCTGGATACTTAGTGCAGTGACAGCTAGGGGTAGTGGCACATGCTGTGCCTATTTCTGCACAG
Organism: Mesitornis unicolor; assembly: GCF_000695765.1. NCBI lineage: Eukaryota > Metazoa > Chordata > Aves > Mesitornithiformes > Mesitornithidae > Mesitornis > Mesitornis unicolor. Next base: position 27,433 of record NW_010166846.1, read on the forward strand.
TTAGGTGTCCTCTACTGACTTGCAGACAAAGAAGATCAGTTTTGAAGTCCTAGTTTTCTTAGGAGCTGCTTAACTGTTCTGTATAGTATTTTACTCAAATTTATATGTTCACACTAAAATACTTAATTATAATAATAATTAAGGATAGAAATACTTCTGAAAAATATAATGCCTACACTGACTTGAACCAAAGTTTAATGTTTCTGACAGTGGCTAAAGCTCATCTTCAAGGGTAAAGTTTGAGAATACGACAAGCTTGTAGTAATGCATATCATGAATATTTTTCAGATCCAACAGTTTTGGCCCTGGGAATTCCTGCATCAGGTGTTTCTCTTATCTGTGGCTCTCAGCAAATGGCATGTTGTCCACAAATGCATATCTCCTGTGGCAGGGATTTCTCCAGCTTACTTGCTTATTGTTCTGGAGAATCTCAAGCATGCTTGTACAGGAGAGGATGATCAAGTGAGACTTCTTGTGCCACTTAATAGGGAAAAGTCACTTGGTGCTTGCCTGGCAGCTCTTTTAAATTCTTCAGTTTACAAATTAAATGGCTATGCCTTTCTGCTCTTGCCATCAACCCCAAGTGATAGATATCTGTCACATCCCATGATTGACCATTTCTAAGGCAGTTGCAACTATAAGTCTTGATCTCGCAACTGGAGGAATAGTAGTTTTATCTCCCTTGAAGGGCTAAGCCCTACTCTTCCAGAAGGATACTCAGTCATTTATATCTGAACTCAGCCTTTGAAATTATAACTCACATATAGTGAGTTACTGAAAGTTAAAGTTTATAATTTTAGCACCATTATAGTCAAAACTGAACTCTCTGCTCTATTATCATGTAATTATCATGTAATTGTGTGATGCAAATAGTACTTTTCTAAACTGCACTTTAATGGTAGTTGTAAAAAAAAACAAAACACAAAAGTCACACCAGAATGAAGACTTCATGTTTCAAAGCAGCGGTGTTTGGCATTAAGATTGCTATCAGGTGTAGCAGTTAATCTCTGCAGGCTTCTTCTTCATCTTCCTCCAGGGGTAGTTCAGAGCATGGAAAGTAAGCTCCTGTGCTAAACTACTTAGGTTAAGCTTACTACCCTCATTTTCTTGATCTTGATTACTGGTTTGAAGTCTATCAGTGCTTTAGAGTAGCAAGTCTAACTATATTTAATACTGCTCTATAAGGAGCAGGTGATCCAACTAGAAACTCCTAGGAAAAAAGGGCAAAAGACACCGTTACAGACAAAGTCTACTGAGGGTAGCTTACACACACTAAAATTAACTTTCTTTTTAATACCACTTCAGTTTATCAGCAGTTATAATGCATTATGTGGGTGTTGTTAAGTTTTGTTTTTTATATTACTAAGATACAGAAGACACTTAAATTTCCGTGTGCAGAGGTGAGCGTCCAACACTATGTGCAGAAATTCAGTAGCTTACTTTGATGAAAATAAAGATGCAATGAGGATGTCTTTGAGAGTCTTAAGTTGTTTTTAAATTGCCTTTTTTTAGAGGTTGATATTCTGAGTCAGCCTCAAAGAAAGAGAAATTCCTTCTTTGCCTGATACTTACAGGGGCTTCACTAAACTGAATTACTTGTCTGGAGCCCTGTCTTTATGTAGCTTCTGTTTCATCAGATGAAAGGAGTTACCTTGTATTTGCTTATTTAATTACAAGGTTCATTCTTCATACTGATCTGTTAAGAAAAACTAGTGGTATTTCAGTTATCTGCATAAAAAAAATCTGGTGGAATAGAAAAATGAATAGCCTGAAATAATAATCTGCAAGACTATAGTGTGTAGCTAAGCATATTATATGAAGCTGTTAAACAGAGAAGACAAAGTAGTATGTGGAGGTCTTAGCATCAAGTAACTATTACTGATATTTAATCCTTATTAAGAAATAATTTGATCCTCCAATTAAGACCTTGTAGAACATACAATATCACTGACTTCAGGCAAGCAGGGATGACACTTCAGGTATTAGACAATGGTCATAGCTGCTTCAAATTGCTCCAGAAATGCTTCTCTGACACTCCTGTCCAAGAAGGATCTGTTTGTAGACATTCATAGTGTCTGAAAGGAAACCGAAGAAACAAATCACTTCAAAGTTTTAGATGAGTAGCAAAACAGACCCATAATCGGTCAGTACTTCATATGGAGAGGCTGAACTTAACTTTAGTCTATGTAGGGCCTTTTTTGTAGTTGTTGTTGGTTTTTGTTTTCTTGGGGTTTTGGTTTTGTCTCCCTCCTGAAACAATGCCTATGAGCTGCATGTATTAGCCTGTATTTCAGAGGGAGTGCCTGAAGTCTAAGCAGCAGCAGAGAACTGCTTGGATCTCAAATAATCTACCTTTGGAAAACTGACTGCCGTTGAAAGCCAAAGTTTCACAGAGTTGAGGTTCAGGGTGATAGTTACCTTACCTCTGTTGGAGTCCTTGTTCCTATCTTGTAATACTAATTTTTTGTCTCTGTTTTCCAAAAAATTTGAATGTAAAATGCTATTTTGTGCGGAATATATAAGCAGGGTAATCATGTAACGCCTAAGATTTAGTATCAAAATCTTAGCTGCTAGCTTTGGCATTGAATTGGAGAGAGTAATCTAGGTACTTCTGGTGATCATATTATTCTAAATAAGGACTTTAACTCTGTAAAAGGGGGAAGACCTGTCCTCACTTTAAAGCTCAGAAATTCAAGGCAAAATTTAATAGCAAGGTCACAGAACTGTCAGCATTGAAGGTGTGTGCAGAATACATCCAGTGTAGCAGTTGTTGATAAAAGTAGACATCAGTTACTTGATAACTGGTGAATTCATTAGTTTTTCATAGACTTACCTTGGTTTGTAGAGCCAGGCATATTTTATATGCATGTCGCTTAAAGCATGTCGTCTTTTTCCATTTTTGTTTTAGCAGCGTATATCAGGCTGAAATACCAGTTTCAGAAATTGTGTGCTAAGTTTTCTATCACTTAGAGATGCTGAGTAATACAGAACTGAACTCCAGAATAACACAAGATGTTTGAGCCCTGGTTGTATAACCCACAAAAACTGTGACAAATCACAACAAAATATTTGTTATATTAAGTCTTTCTCTGTGTTGGTATTTTCTGATTTTTTTCACTCTGTTGCAAACAATAGTGTTGCTTTTGTTCTGCATTTTCTAAATACATTGGTTGGTCTTACTTCATCCAGTTAGTGTAACTTTGTAATGGAAATAAAGCTGTTTTGATGTAAATACTACTTTTCACTTATTTTGAGTCTTTTTGTTTGTTTCAGGGTGCAGTCTCTGGGTCAGTTCAGGCTTCAGATCGACTTATGAAAGAACTCAGGGATATATATAGATCACAGAGTTATAAAACAGGTAAAATGCTTCAGATTTCCCTTCTTAAAATATACTTGAAAAGGATTCTCTTAGCAAATACTTCCTGCTAATCCTTCTGCATTTTGTTGTCATATATGTAATATACGTGTGTGTGTGTGTCTATATGTGCGCACATATCTACACATAATACATACACTGTTGTATATGATGAGGCTATATATAATGTGTTTGGGGAGAAAAAGGAAATCAGGATGCATATCCTCTAAACTTCTTCCTTCTTGTTATGCAAAGCTTTATACAAAAATTAACAGGATTGGTGTAACTATGAGAATGCTCTTGGGGTGGATGACTACAAAGAGCAACTCAAGATAACTCCTGTGGGACTTCTTGAGTATTCAGAACTACCTGAAGTTCTACTCTCCAGGTATACAGGGCAAAAGCTTTGAGCACTACTGGTGGGTAGTACTGCTCACAAGAATGTTGGCTGTAGAGGGATTTGTGTTCAACAGCAGAAGGTTTTGTTGTTACGTACAGGATTTGACTTCAACTACACTGCTGTTACTTTTATTATTTTGTGATGGTGTTAATCTGATCCTAAGCTGTGTGTATTCCTTGAAATAAGGATACAAATGGCAGTAGAAAACAAGCTTGCTCTTTAAATTTGTTAAATAACAAACACTGATTGGCTTTAGGTGCTCTATTTGCTGCTGCTCTATTTGCTCCACAAGGGGTGTATCTGAACTAGCTCAGAAAAGGAATTGGTATATTGAACTGAGTGTTACCATTCAAGAAGTAGAAATTACGTAGATTTCAGGCAATCTGTGTTTTTGAAGGTTAACTGAGTAGACAACTCCATAGCTGCAGTCAGCTATGAGGCCCTGATGTAGGCCTAGGATGGCAACAGGGGGAGTGCCTGATTAAAGTGTCTTAACTTTAATCCTCTATCTATTCTGAACTTCTCCACTAGTTTTATTTCTAGTTGTCTTAAATCTCACGTGGTGGCTATGGCATTTTAATTTGTATGTAAAAAGACAGATTTGAAGAGAAAATAGGCACCTGTTTTAATTTACCATATTTGCCTTTTCAGTAAATAGTTTTGTGTGTTGAAGTACTGTGGACAGTGGTAAAATGCCTGAAGTATAAATTTGGTTAGGTGACCTTGTGTTGATCTAGTGTAACCTACTTCTTTTAGGCTTTATTGCAACTGAGTGCTTGCCAGTATGCCCTCCCTAATCACCATCTATCCTGTAAAGAATGGATTAGTGGATCCAAGGAAGAGCTAGAAATAGATCTGTATTAAGTCATGAGGGGTACTTTACTGTCCATGTGTGATCTTCAGGGTTTGTTTTTGTGGTTAAGACAAGATTTGATATAACACGTCTATTTGGCTATAGAGACTGTATAGTGCTTTAAACACATAGTGGTACTGCTGGAGGCATAACCAGGAGCCCCTTGTAAGAGGTGTAGATTGAGGTAGGAGTTGGGTTGATTAATAATGCCATTTATTGGCTTTAGATTAATAACAAGTCTTAACTAGTTGCAGAAAACGTTGGGATACTAAAGGGTGAATATTCTCATTAGCTTATCGCTCAGGAATAGGTAAAAGGACTGCAACTGGATGCTTTGTGTTAATCTTTAAAACATCTTAATGAAGCAAAGTGTAAAGTGGAGGTTGACTCTATTAACCTGATGGCAATCTTGCTTTGAAACACCATCCTACTGATCTGTAGGCCAGTAGCTGATGCTGTGTTATAAAATGTATCTAGATTCATTCCTTATGGCTTCATTTAGTCTTAAGATTTGAGTGGATTTAAATATTGGTTCCTTTCCTTTGCACAAAACTCCTGCTTTTACAGCCTAGTTTTGTCTTTTGTTGTTATCTAACTGTCACCATGTGAACAAGGGCATGGTAGATAACTGACTTTCTTTTAATGTGATCTTTTCAAAGCACTTGCTCCACAGTCCATTTTTCCATTAATTTAATTTTCTATTATTAACGCGTAAAGAGAACCATTGTGAAACTGAAAGGTTCTGGTAACTGTTGCAAGGTAATTCAACACTGCTTTCATTTTCTGTGATATAAGCCAGAAAATCTAAGGCTGCTTTTTAGTTGAATAAGGATCATTATTTAGTGTATGTGAAGTTATGTATGTTTTCAGGATTGACAGTAGGACAACATTGGAACTTCTGAAGTGAATAATACTTGTAATAATAAATTTTTTTAAAGTGTGTTTTCTGTTTAAACTATTTTATAGGAAAGTAGCATTGGTGTATGTTCATGGTAGTGTCCATTATAGAACTGAAGTTCCTTTAGTGATTGAAATACTACTGCTGGAGTTCCAGCACAAGGTGACAAGCTTCTTGTCAACAGGAAAGTTGCCTATCTAACCTCAAAATCTAGGTGAAGAACTAGCCCTAAAAATGGAGAAAACCATTTTATTATGAGCTAACAGAAGCAAAAAACCACTCCAGCAAATTAAGATATCCTGCTATAAATTAGGTAGAGTTTAGTTAACCTGTTTTGATAATAGAAGTCACAAGTTCTCTAAACTATCTCATTTCCAAATACAAAGTTGAAGATTTGGTTAGTTTATATAGAAGAATTCACAAAGGTCTTAAAATAATTTGGTGGGGGTAGAGAAGGAGGAGGAGGAACAAAGAATTTAGGAATATTACGTGGAATCTTTTCATATCTTTAACAGCTGTGTTTTTTATATATAGTGACTTCAACTCACTGCTTTCATCCTAAGACTGGGATTTACTTCTAGTTGTAGTAAAGTTACTATAAGTAAGACATTGCTTTTTATTTTTGGCAGGGGTTGTTTTTCTTCCTACCTTTTAATATCTTAATTCTTTGTTTGCTTCATGGCTCTGTGTGCTTGCTTTTGCTTGATCAGCTCTATGGTTGGCTTCTTATGGGAATAAATCAAAAAAACCTCCTGTGTTTGTGAGGGGAAGCTAGCTTGATTCCCTTCCCTACCTTGAGGACCACTCAAACTGATACAATCAGTATCAGTCAACTTGTCTTGACAGTAGCTTTTTTTTTCCTCTTACTGGCTAAATTAATATGAGCTGGTTCCAACTATCAACTCTTAAGCATTAAAAAAAATACAACCCCAACCCCCCACATACACCAAAAAAACCACAAACAAACAAAAAACCCACCAAAAAAACCCTCAACCCAAACAAACACCCCCTCAACTTTGGATAGTGTTGTTCAGAAGCTTCTATATCAAGACAGCGAGCAACCAAAATGCTGGTGCTGTCTGTGAGGATGTACAAGATGCTATTCAGCTCGAAATCTGGGTTCTTGAAAGGCTGATGAAGTAGCTTGCTGTTCTGTTAAGACGCATTCTTTTCAGTTCTGAGCTGTGCGTATCTCTCTGAAGAACCCTTTTACAACTTCTGGTTTAGGTACAGGATAGCTCTTAGGACCAGCAAAAGTTATCCCTTTGTGGAAGCTATCAAAACATGTGGACCTTGGTAACGCACAAAGCTGAGGGACAGGTACATGAATTCTGAGTAAGAGAAGGACTTTTAGAGTGGTGGAAGGAATGCAGGAAGAGGGCTAGAGGCTTAGTGATGGAAAACAAGCTGATGGAAATGTTTTCTTGTTGTCTTGCTTTATTTAGGATATTGTCAGAATTCTTACTGTAACTTCTGTTGTCTGTAATATACTTCTGTGTTTGTGCTAGATGCTACAACCATAATACTGAGCAGCTGCTGCTTCCAATTTTCAGTCTGTTTTGGATGTAGGTGGAAGAAAATATTCTGGATACGACATTGGAATAGCTTAATCCTTAATGGGAGTTGACAATGAGCAGAGTTCTGAATATCAACTTTTTTTTTTGTTACATCAGAGCAGTACAAATTGGAATTCTTGTACTTCATGACTTGTGCTTATGCTAAAGACAATGCAGAAAATAATGTCCTTGGATCTGGGAAATAGGGAAAAGGCCTTAATAACTTCTTCTGTTCATCCTCAAACAGAAAAGTGTGGTATCTCTGAACTAGTTTCTGATTAAAAGGGATACTGAAGGCACAGCAAGTAAGACTTGAGACCTACTTTGTCCTACGCTTTTAAAAAAATTGAAATCACGCTCTTGGCTGCAAATACCTGCTTGATTGTGGCACTGCAGTAAGGAGTAACAAGCATGGTTTTTAAACTTGTTTACTCAGTTTTGGAATGTTTTTAGAAATAAAGATGTTGGGACAGCTTGAATGTCATTTGTACTCCAAGTACTGAAACTTGAAAGTCTCAACTGCAAGATAATGTATTCTAAAAAAATAAAACTCAGAAATGAAGCTGTAGTTCTTCAGAGATAATGTGGTGATTGCAGTGTATTGGTTGTATAGCCTTCAGAAGTCCTAGGCAGATTCCTGATTTGCAGATATCTTCCATCAGCAACAGATAAGACTTTACATATTACCCCAGATAACAAGTTTAATCATAGTTGGTCAGTATATGTGAATGAATAATCCGTGAGGGGAGAAATTAGACTTTTCACCGTCACTGATAGCATTTTCTAAATCTTCTCATAGTCAAAGATTTATTGCTTTTTCCTGAGCTGCTTGTGAACTTCTGCAGAGAGGCAGTGTGAATATACAAGCAAACGACAGATAATCTGTCACTCTTCCCTTTGAGTGAAAAGCATAAATATTGTTTAATGTGCTTAAACCAAATGGACCACTGAATATCACAGGTTGGCTTCTGGACACAGTTACTCTTATAATGCATCTTTCTGACTTCTTTGGTCAGTTGTTGGGAATGCACTTCCAATGCAGTGTCGTCTTTTTTTGGGTTTCTGCTCCATATACTGTCCAGTGTCCTGTCCTTGTCTGCCAGTACTGCTGAGAACCTGTGAAATACAGTGCTCCATACTCAGACGGTGTGTTAACTGTTTTAAAAGTGTGTAGGTCATGTACAGAATGTAAAATACACTGAGTACTAAGCAAGCTGGAGTTGTAAATGTGAAAAGTTTGAAAGGGAACTGGGAGGAGGGTAAATGGTTAGGTGTCAGAAAAACATTGTGATTAATGTGCAATTTCTTAATAGAACTGAAAGAACTTTTTCACTTGTAGCTGTCCAGAATGGCTGCTTCTGTTTGAGGAAGGATGTGCTTCAGTATCTCAGTATCTTATCTATTTCTTATGTCTACTGACAGTATTTGTCATTAAAAGCAAAGAATGTTTTTGCTAAATTTTACCTTCTTAAACTTCTAGTGCAGAATTAATTCTATCTAATATTTCTACAGGGATATATTCAGTGGAACTGGTAAATGACAGCTTGTATGAATGGCATGTTAAGCTTCTAAAGTAAGTTTTTGAAGTTTTTTCATCTTCTGTTATTGCTGCAGAGATTCTTACTTTCGATAAATGAGAATCAGTAGCCAGAGCATATAAAACAGTATGTGGTGACTACAGTTCTGGTATACAGAAGCGTGTACAGCCAGAACAGTGTGTATTACCATGACTTCCATTACAATTCTCTTTCCAAAACTACTCCAAAATATGAAACTTCAAGTGACGAAATTTTTGTCCAGGGCTTTTGTCTAGATGGCTTTAGTATACTTTTGTTTGGGTTTAATTTCAGGAAAATCCAACTTCTAGTTTCATTTGAGGTGTAAGAAGGAACAGAACTGCTGTAGTGTTACTAGTTCTTTATTTCTACAGCTGAACAGTCATGTACGGCTGAAACTTAAGTATAATGTAATTATGACTTATGTAATTATACAACCTTTCTTCTTTTATATACTGTCTTTCACTGTTCGTTACTCATCTAGTCCATAGTCCTGTAAATTTTATTTTAGAGTTATTATATTGAAATAATTCCTGGTAATGGGATCATCTGCCATCAGCCTACAAGATAATCTGCAGGAAGGAAAAGCCTATCCAAAGTAGGTTGGGTGGCTGGGAAAAAATGCCAGAGATGAAGGAACTCCCATCAGTTCGGATATGTCATGGTATAAGAGTGTAAGCTGTTTCAGCAGAAGAGCTAACCTGCCTGTAGGAGTTGTTGCCTTGTCCTAGTGGTAAGACTTGTATAACTATGTCACCAGCTGCTGAAATACAGTTTTGTTTCCTTCTTAGTTTAATCATGGGCATTTGAACATTTCAAAGCTGAAAATGGAAGGAATGACATATATGTCAGAAAAATCTTCGCCACGTTACAGGAGGCATTATCTATCAAACGCTTCTGTAACAAAATGTTCAAACCACTGTGCAGTGATTTGAAACTTCTTTCCAAGTGCTGTGAACAGGTCTGATTTTCTGCCTTTGAGAAAGAGAAAATGAAGTGCAAGCTCAAATGGCTTCCAGAATGGCTAAGAGAAGATAAGAAGTATTTTGTTTGTTTATCCCAGCAAAGTCTGAGAAGAAATGAACTGTGTGCAGACTAGTTGAGGGGGTAAATGTTAGAGAAAAAAGAATCCCTTTACCCAAGGAACAGCATTGTTGTAACTGGCCTAATACAAGCTGTGGCTGGAAATTGTAGGTTTCTAGGTGTTGGGACGTTTTCTGAGACAGCTTCCTGTTGGCAGGATGGGGACAAACTACCCAAGTAATTCTGAAGTGGGATCTAATAAGTTTGTGGCTCATCTGTAGCAGAGGATTGGATTTAATAGGCCATAATTTTGTTTGACATCTACATTTGCCTTGCTGTAGGCATTTTTTGACTACTCTCTTTAAAAGCTGCTGGGGTGTCAGAGCCTGGGTGGGATTAACCCAGTAGTGCCTGAATTAATGTCTAGGCTGCTCACCACCAGCGTTTTTCAACAAACAATTGTTGAAATTCTGCTGAGCAGAAGCTGCTGGCTTTGGTACTTCTGCTGATACAGATTGTTTTTAACAGCTGATACAGAACCATGGTCACATCTTCCATAAAGGATTCACTAACTGTGTACTGAAAAGTAGAACATTGCAGTCTTTCTGTTAAATCTTTTTATTTATCCTCCTGGGACTTACATTTCCAGTGAAGTGAATTAAGAGTACTGTTTTTCAAATAAACAGATTATTTTGTGCTATGTTTAAATAACACTTGACAGCATTGGGAATGTAGTGTCTTGCAGCAAAGTGTCTACCTCATAAAGAGAGCAAGAGTTTTCTACAGTTCACTTATACTGTATAACCTATAAATACATAAAGAAGCTCTTGAAGAGCAATTGCTGTTTACAGGTAGTGAAAAAATTAACTTCATCCAGGATCTTCCCCCTGCTTCTTTTATAGGGTTGATCCTGATAGCCCATTGCATAATGATCTTCAGGTCTTAAAAGAAAAAGAAGGTGTAGAATACATTTTATTCAACTTCTCTTTTAAGGTATGTGTCTACGGGAAGAAATTCTGGGGTTAAGTTTGTTGTTTACTGTCAAAAGTGAGTGAAATGACCCTCAGCTGTTACTTAGATAAAGATGGAGCTGTAGCATTTGGGGGTTGGGGAAGGGGGTGCAACTTTGTGTGGCACTACAGCTTCCCAAAGATCATTTTTTAGCCAGTACTGTGGAAATGTGATTTTTATTTTTTTTAATAGAACTGAAAAAAATGTTACTGCTTTAAATTAGATTTGCCAAATAAGTCTATTGATATGCTTCCTGGATAGAAAAACTGTCACACAATAGTTCCTAACCCTTTTTTTGTTCTGCTTTTCAGGATAACTTCCCATTTGATCCTCCCTTTGTGCGAGTGGTATCTCCTGTCCTCACAGGAGGGTAGGTTTGGGTTGCTTTACAGAAATTTTACTTTGTAGTGAAAATGTTACAACTTGAGACTGGTTGACTGAGTTTGCAGGGAACGTTTTGAGACTACTGTGTAAACTTCAGGAAATCTCCCCTAAATGTATGTTGATGAGCTGCTGTATTCTTGAAGTTCAAAGTGTGATATGGAGACTTGCTTCCTAAGGTTTATTAACTTCTAGGAGCCAAATATCTGGGTACATATTCCAGCCAGGTGCAATTTCTCTAAGTTGTTTAGTTTGTGCCTAGCTTTGAAAAGACACTGTGACTGTTGTGTTTTGAGTTAGTGCTTTGAAGGGGTGTCTATCCCTGTGTTGCCTTAAACTTGCTGTACAGTCTTAACTGACTCACTTTTGCTGGTAACACTGCCACAAAGTTGTTTGTTTTTTCTTTTCTAAAATATCCTCAAATGCTAATCCCAAAATACTAAATTTAATTGATACCATGCTCCAAAAGTAATTAAAATGTGTTTGAAGTGCTGTCTGTGGAGTATAAACTTGTGTATATCCATGGAGAGAAGATTAAATTCACCTTCCAAGGCCTTTATGCATTTCCTGCTG
>NW_010166846.1:39069-45267 GCF_000695765.1 Mesitornis unicolor
CTGCTGAAATTGTACCTGTACATTTGTAAATGCAGTCTGTGATAGCTGGTGCTGATTCTGATTTAATTGCTGTGTCTTTTTTACATTCAAGAAATGGTTAGTGCAGTTAAATACTGTTTGTGAGGATTGCTGCTACCAGAAAAAGGTAACGAGCAATGCCAGACACCAGAAAATTTATGTAGATTCTAGTTTTGTTGTACTTGGACTTCTTTGTAGAATAGAAGAAAGAATGGCCCAGAAGGTTTGGATTTCAGTGATCATTTCCATTTGAATGTCTTAGATTTTTGCTGTTGGAACATCTTGACCATAGGGGAGACTACATCTTTTGGAAGTTTTATGATGGCCAAGTGCGCTGACTGCTGAGTCCCAGTCAGCACAAGGCCTGATGAAGTATTACTGAAATCAGAAAGTGTTTTCTAGGAAAGGGACAAGTGAAGATCTGCTTTCTCATTTGTCTACACCTTTGATTTATAGGTGCACCTATGTTGTTTGCAATTGTGTTAAATTTATTTACAGAAGTGAATTTGTTTGGGTTTTTTACAAGTACGTATCAGTACTACATATAGAGAATGTAGCCATAATAAGCAACCTTCATTTTCTCACGGTCTGAGTACAGTTGCATAAGCAGTTGTGCAGACTAGCTTGGTCACTGACTTTAACTAAGAGTAGTTACCAAAGGAAATATTTTTCTTTGGTCTCACAAGGCTAATCTTATTTGTGTAAGTATAATATGGCTAACTAGTTACAATATATTACTGTTTAAGGGGTATTTTAGCTTTATGTGAGAGGAAAAAAATTAACAAAGTAGCCTGCAAGAGCTTAAAGTGCTGTGAAGAGTTTCATCTCTTTAATAACTGCTGGTGTCAAATGTATTTTCTTCCACGTTTGTTTTAGGTATGTCCTAGGTGGAGGTGCATTATGCATGGAACTTCTTACTAAACAGGTGAACGCAAACTCTTTTTTCTGGATAATAACAAAGCATGTTTAAAATAATGTCAACAGGTTTTTACTCCCAGTTGGAAGAATCCCTGTGTGGAATAAATCGCACACTCCAAAGGGAACATAGTGGCCTTAGATGTGTCTTCCTTATCTTGTAAGATCATCTTTTCTGCTTTGGGTGGCTTACAAGAAGTCTGAGGAAGAAGCAAGAAGTGAGAGCACATCAACTTTGAACTCAGAATTTCTGGGAGAAAGCCAGTGTAAAGAGTGAGAGCCTCTGCTCCTATATGAAGTTAGCTCTGGAGAACTGAGGAATGTAGAAGATTCTAGGCATGGATTACTCTTGTGTAGACAGTGTGATCTGTTTTCTCTTAGAAATAAGTAAATGAAAGAAATAACTATTTGCAGGGTCTGGCAGAAACTTGTGAATCCTGAAGGTAAAGCAGTGTCAGAGAGAAACAGTGAATTTTCATAGAGGCAAAATTATCATAGCTCACTCAGCAGCTTCATTAGATAGCAGCCTTTTCTGCTGCTTACAACAAAGAGTTGTAATTTCTGTTATGATGTTGCTGAAAATATGTTAATGTTGTAATAATGGAGCTCTTCTTGTTTCTGTCTTGCTGTATTTTGGAAATCTGTGATTCAGCCTATTCATTTTTCCTACAAGTTCTTAGTACTAATACCGTATGTTACTTTCCAGATTCTCTCTGGAAAACAGAAGTTGTTAACTGAAAACAGGTAGTTAAAACTAAAACTGGAGTGGAGAAAAATTAAAATATCCCAAAGCACACATTCCAAAATAGATTTGCAAGGTGAGCACAAGCAGCATGTTCATATTACATAGAAGTATTTCCTTCCTCCTGCAGGGCTGGAGCAGTGCCTATTCAATAGAATCAGTCATCATGCAGATCAATGCCACTTTAGTCAAAGGAAAAGCCAGAGTACAGTTTGGAGCCAATAAGGTAAATGTGCTGTGTGTATCAATTACACAAAGTACTGTTAGGCTTCCATTTCTTTGCTGACTTGTGTAGAAGACACTTACTGACAGAATTGTCATTGCAAATATATTTGAGTTTTTGTTTAGTTTGGTGTCTGGTGCATCTATGAGTATTTTATTGGCAATTAACTATGAGTTTAAGAAATTATGAATGTACGAGGAGGATAAATCCTAGAGATGGGCAGGGTGTGTAAGTAGTTGGAGTTGTGCTATCCCTGTATTGGCATGGGGGTGGGGAAGGAGGATTCAGAATTGGGAATCAGGAGGATCTGGTAATCCGGGCTCTGGGAAGCGCTATAGATGAGAGTTCGACTGCCAGGATCACACATATGCCAATGGTAAGAAGCTCTTCCTTTTCCTGGACTAGACATCTGCAATGTTTCATGAGAGGGTGGAAAATAGTACCATGTAAATACTTCTGAGCTAGCCATTCAGCATCAGTACTACTACAGCGCTATTTTCAAAAGATATTTAAATAACTCTAGGTCAATGAAATTGTCACTTGGATGCCATTTTTTAAGTATTAACTCAAGGGTAGTGAACTAGGTAAGAGGTAAAGGTTTATGATCACAATTCTGTGTAACCCAGTAACTGGTCAGCTGAGCAAGGCAGCTATGGTGCAGATTGCCTGAAGCCTAGTGTGCTGGTTGCAGACACTTCTGGTTTAGCTCTGATAGAGGGGCCTATCCAGCAGCAGTATACAAATTATTGCCATTATGATGGAGGAGAAATGAGAAAATAAGGGCATTTGTCTTATATACATTACTTTAAAGTCAGGAGTGTCATAACATCATGCATGGTTTTTATTTGTAACCCCACTGTAGAGTTCCTTTGTAAAACTGTTTTTAAATTTTGCATGTCTAGATGCAGGTTTTTAATGTTGGTTTTTTTTCTCCTTTCAGAATCAATATAATCTAGCAAGAGCACAGCAGTCCTATAAGTCACTAGTACAAATACATGAAAAAAATGGTATGTAAATTCTCACAACTTTGTTCTTGTCTGCACACCGGGCTGGGATTTGGTATTTGGCTGCAGTGCCAGAGTGTCTTGTGTAGGCTTGGGAAGCCCATGAATGGTGTTTCCTTTTTTTTTTTCTCATATTGCATGAGGAACACAAGAAAGCTTAAAGTACCTTGACTAACAATCACTGCAACTTTTCCAGCTTACGAGAATATAGTGATGTTCCATGTGTTTCCTACTACTGCCTTTTGCAAGGTAGTTCAATTTCCTTTCCAGCCAGTTAATCTAGTAACTTCATTGTTACTGTAGCTTTTTACGTGTTTTATTGCTTTGTTTCAGTGTGGCAGGACCTTAATGTAGTAGTAATCATTAAGGAAGAGATAAGGTGGAAAGACCAGAAACTAAAAAATATGAAAAGTCCAAGTGAAATACGCTGGCTGTAAAACTGTGCAATAGAAATGAGAGACACATTTATTTTTACCCTATTTAAAGCCAGTTAATGGTCTCTTAGCTTCATAAAACAAATATTCAAGTAATTGCATTTATTGTGGAAGGATGCAAAGACAACAAATTACCTGAGGCTTTAAAATGTTTGAGTGACTTATGTGTTACATAGAAGTAGTCAGCAGAGTTGGTACCTTGGTCTTATGATGAGGGAGTGAGTCCCAGTTACCACTCCCATGATGTTCTTTGATCCAGCTCAGACAGAGTCCTCTGTCACTCATGTTGTTGTGAACGTGAAAGTGTATTTTGGTGTGACTGTAGTGAGCACCTCAGTTTCCCTACCTCTAAAACTGTATATTCAGTTTTTATTCAGCCTTCTGTGCTCTTGGGAGGAAGATCAAAGATAACGACTTTAAAATGCTTGATCTTGCCATTAACTGAGTCTCTTGCTTTTTTAGTTTGCTACAAAAGCCAGCATGGCTGGCTGTTTACTTCTAGCTATATGCTAGCCTTGACTACAGTGTTTACTGCTGTATCAGGAGCTGTACACAAAGTATTCACAGCATTTATTGCTGCTGCGAAAGGTGTCTTTAACTTATAGCTGCTACTTGTTCTCTAGGACAAAATTAAATAGGCCCTGCTCTCACCCTACAGAAATTTAGAGGATTTTTTTACAATTGGGAATCTGGAGGTGGCTAGAAAAAAACTATGCGCACCTGATCAGGTATGATTCAACTGCTAAACATGCCAGATCCTATCAGGAGGCAAGTTACTCAGCTGACGTTTGAGCCATTTCCTACAGCAAGATTTGCAGAAGTAGGAATAAACCATTAAAATGCTTGTGCATGCCTAGCTCTTCAGTACACAAGATGGAATTTATATATAGAAGTATCGCAGTGTAGTTGTGTTTGTATGTCTGTGCATTAAGTAGCTTGAAGACTTGGGTGTTGTACCTATATCCATTTGGTTTTGTTAACAGAAGTGTTTTTCCCACAATAGCTTCCTCTGATGTCCAGCTTGGGATTGGTGCTGTCACAAAAAAAACCCGAATTTGGAAGTATTTAGTTCTCACGCCCAAATACTGAGTCTGATCCTGCCATGTGCTTTATCTCCCACTGCACACCGCTAGCATTCAGTGAGTCTCACTGGGCTGGCCTACTTGAAGAGGGAAGGAGCCAGATTAGGCTTCTGTCTCTCACAAATTCAGAGTAAGATAAGATCATCTTGATGCAGCAGTGTCAGAACCTAACACATTTCTCTTCTCCATAGGCTGGTACACTCCTCCAAAGGAAGATGGCTAATACCAAGGACTGTTGTACACCTGGACCAATGTCAACAAAACAAGCTCTTTTTTATGTTTTCCAACACAGACTCAAGCTATGAGTGCCCCTATAACAGCCGTACTGAAGACTTTAGCTATTAGATAAGTTAGTGGATAATCCGTCAACTGACACAAAGTATAAGTTACAGCCTTACCATTCCGCTCTTAGGTATCTGGACTGAGCAGTTTGGGCCTTTACCATATTTGTTCTTATGGATTAAGCATATTTGGGCTACGCTCTCCACTTTTTTTTTTAATTTGAAAGCGTAAGCTCCCTACAGCAGGCTATTGAGTTACTGAAGATCATTTAATAGGAGTGAGTTGTTCACACACTTTTGTGTATTTCTTACCTTTTGCAAAATGCAGACTGCAGAGACTTGCATTGTATTGTTTCATTTAAAGCCAAGAAGTTTAATACATTGTTTAATACTGTTTTAGGAAATGTCAGGTCTTGCAAATCACAGTAGTTTTTCTGGTCTAAAATGACAGCATTTGTAGTATTTCCAAATTAATTATATAGGAAGAACACATGTATGTTAAGACATTAAACATTTTTCATGGCTGTATGAGAATATGAACTGTTTCTTGGAAAATATGCTCTTTGTTTAGATTATGTTAATTTGTTTGTTTTTCCGTTTTCCTTTTTGGTTGGTTGGTGGTTTTTTGTTTGTTTTGTTTGTTTGTTTTCTTAAAGCAGAGCAAGGCTGTGCCAATAAGACTTTGTAACTAGTCACTTCCACTGGGGCATCAGAACTTGCTGGGCTGTTCCTGCTACTTGTTGGCTCAACCTCCTTAACAAAAAGAGCTGCAGTATGAAGCTTGAAGTTATTTAAAATACTAAAAACCCTTTTAAGTGTTCCATTTTATTAACGGGTTGTTGCAATCATTTGTAAACTAATGAACTTATAAAGTGATTGGCACAAATAGAGATGAAAGTCCTTGAAAGAAAAATTTTTATATAAAAGCTACAACAAAGTACAAAAACTCATCCTCTGATTCAAAGGCTTAAGAAATACTGCCATAGTCATGTGGCAGTCAGTGGTTTTGTTACTGAGACACTAATGGAAACTGTTCCTCCTTTATTAGAAAATGAATCTGGGTCTGTGTAATTACACTCTTATTTCATTGCCTTACCTAAATCGATTCTGTTTTGGTTATAGTACTTGTCATTAGGCCTTTGCACCCCTCAGGCAGAGCTGAGGCCATGTACCACGGATTAAGCACTTTTTAGAAGCGCAGGAGCATGTTTTTCTTATGTTTTTTTAGTTGACTATCAAATTTGTGCTCTTTCCTCTATCAGGCACCCGCGGGTCCTTGTGTATTTGCTTCTAGATCCAGTTTTTAGCTCAAAAGAAACGATTTGGAGAGGTTTGGCTCTACTCACAATAACGTATTGTTTCAAATGTACGGTGGGTGACTTCCCAGCCTTTCTGCTTGCGTGGTTGTACCGGTATCCCTACGGGCCCGGCCGCCGCCGCCGGGCAGCGCGGCCGCTGAGGGCGGCTCCCGGGGCCCTGGCCTGCGACCGGCGCCGTCC
>NW_010166847.1:0-578 GCF_000695765.1 Mesitornis unicolor
AACCGAGCGATTCTGTGATTCTGTGATTAGAGGCTCTGCTCAAAGGTGTGCGTGCCACAGCTACAACGTATGGGCAGGAATGACACTCCTCATTACCTGATCAGCCTTGACTCAGTGTCTGGGGACACATCCCCCTTTCTGGAGAAGAGGAGGCTCGGGGGATTGGTGCAAGGTGTACAAATACCTGGCGATGGGGAACAGAAGAGGCAGCCGGGCTCTCCTCAGTGGTGCCCAAGGACAAGAGGCCGTGGGCACAGGTTGAAAAAGGAGAAATTCCATTTCAATGTAGGAAAACACCTTTTTTTTTGTCTTTCCTGTGGGAGCGGTTGAACGTGGGAACAGGTTGTGCCCAGAGACACCCCACCATGGAGATACCCAAACCCGACCGGCCGTGGTCCTGGGCTGCCTGCTTTAGCTGGCCCTGTTTGGGCAGGGGGTGAGCTGGGTGATCACAGGGGCTGGAAGCGACCTCCTGAGACCTCGAGGGGTCCCATCCGAGCTCCACGGCCCCGCGATGCCGAGAGCAGCCAGGCCGTGCTGGAAACAGCCCGCGGTGGCTGGTTAACGGGCCCCCTCCG
>NW_010166847.1:609-4911 GCF_000695765.1 Mesitornis unicolor
TAACGGGCTCCTCGCTGCGCCAGTAGCGGGGAGATCCACGGGACAAACGGGGCCGTGACAACGCTAGAGCAAACAGCGAATTTAGTGGGTGAAATGTGTTGAAGCGGAGCTAACTCAGGGAAACGAAGCGGTTGGTACACGAAGGAATTTCTCAGCTTGCAGAGGCAAGCACAAACTTGTTCTGGAGAAAGTTGGTTTTCCAAATCGAGCAGCCGTTTGTGCGCTGTTTCCCCACTGAGTTCCTTCTTTACCCAATTCGCCTGACTTTGTGGGCAAACCGGCTGCACTCGAGGGAGCTATTTCACATCTTCCGAGTTTAAAAGTAAGAGTGACTGAGAATCCACTGTGTGGTTTGCCGAGCGCTCTGACGAGAGAAGCTGCTTCCACCGGCTTTATTGATTTGTCAGTTTGCAAAGTTGGCGCAGCAGAGCACGACTGGGAAATACAGCGCAAACGGCGGCTCAGCGTAGCGTCCTAGCACGGCGAACCCAGCCCGGCGCGATGCATCAGCGCAGCGCCGCGAAGTGTGGGTGGCGTAACGCAGGCGGTGCCGCGTGGAGGACCTGGCACAGCGCGGGACGTCGGCACAGCGCACAACACCGGCACAGCGCAGGACATCAGCGTGGTGCAGAACACCGGCACAGCGCGTAACACTGGCACAGCGCAGGACACCGGCATGGCATAAAACACCAGCACTGCACACAACATCAGCATGGTACAGGACACTGGCATGGCATAGAAGACCAGCACAGCGCACAACGCTAGCACAGCGTGGGACACTGGCACAGTGCAGAATCCCAGCACAGCACAGGACACTGGCACAGCACGGGACACCGGCACAGCACGGGACACCGGCACAGCGCACAATGCCAGCATAGCACGGGACACCGGCACAGCACGGGACACCAGCACAGCATGGGACACCGGCACAGCACGGGACACCGGCACAGCGCACAATGCCAGCATAGCGCGGGACACCGGCACAGCACAGGACACTGGCACAGCGCAGGACACCGGCACAGCATGGGACACCGGCACAGCACGGGACACCGGCACAGCGTGCAATGCCAGCATAGCGCGGGACACCGGCACAGCACAGGACACCAGCACAGCAGCACACAGCTGGTCCCTCACGGCACAACGTGAACAGCGCGGCGTAGCACTGCGTAGCTTCCGCGACACAAATCGTTCCTATTTGCACTTGTCACCAACTGAACCTGACGTGCGCAGCAGCCAAGATGATTGCCCCTTTCTCCAGACCGAAGTTCCAAGCACCCCAGGAAAGGCAGGGAAGGAAGAGACATCAGGGTGTTTCCCCTTAGGATGGTGTGAGATTTTGGAAGGCCGTTAAGACACACTGGGGGATGACGAGGGTTCTGTTCAGCACCAGTGAGGTTTTCGCTGATCCACGTTTGGATCCAGCTGGCGGGCTGGGATTTCTCCTCGTGCCGTGATCAAGTCCAGCTCCCAAAGTCCTCTCCTCAGCCTACACCAGGGTGTGCGATCCTAATTAATTGCAAGGCATCACAGTGGTTCGTGTGCGCTGGGGAAACCTTACGCAGAACTGCAGGAACTGGGTGTAAAGAGGGGAACGTGGCAGAGCAGAAACTGCGCCAGAGCTTTCCAAGGCCGCTCCTCTCCTCCCCTCTGCGACTGTTACCAGCTGGCAAAGGGGAAAAAAATCGCTTGGCAGTGAAAAAAGCTCGTCATTCCCAGAGGGAAATCTGTCAGAGTTTGGGGGATTCTTGCAGCAGCTTCGCATCTTCACAGACAGCAGCGGGAAGGGGCTGCAGGGGGCTGCACCCCGCTCCCCTGCACCTCACAGCTCCCTTCACCTTGCTGCTCCAGGACGATGGGGGGGATGTGGGCCAGAACACGAACTCCTGCTCGGTCCCGACGTCTCGCGACGCAGGGGTAATTTCGGGTGTTTGCTGATGACTCCTCCACTCGCCGTTGCCTTTCCACACACGGCTCAGGCGCACACCTCTCGTGGACCGCACGGGTTCAGTCGGGAGCGAGCGCGCGGCCGGGGCCGCCGCGGGAAGCGCAGGAGCCCCCAGTTTCTTCCAGTCTGGCGCACCTCCCGTCCCCTGTGGTACTGGGCACCGCTCGCTCCCAGGCCGCGGGAGCTGACTCACAAGGGAGGAGACCGGTATTTGTGGAAGGCATTTTCCAGGAAGTTAGCCAGCTTCTCACAGTCGTCCTAGAATACAAGAAAAACCACACCGACAGGTCAGCTGGGCTTGGTCTGCCTCGGACACCTCCTCCCTTATGTGACTGCGCCCCACGCCACCGCTTTCCCAGCTCAGCTTTGATACGGGAAGAGAACAAGGCACAGACACATCCGGAACATGTAATTACCATAATTACCGAATAACGCCAAGTGACCAATCAAGAATGGAGCCTTTTTAGGTGCCGTACAAAGGCAAAAGAGCAGACAGTTCACTGGGGCTTCCGGTCTGAAGGAACAGAGCAGGTCCAGCTTTAGTTTCATTTACACTTCATTAACTACCACTGGGTCTAAAGTTATTTTCTAGGGCCATCTGTTTTACAACGTCCTCACCGCTAAAAACAAAACCAAAATGTGTCATTTTGTGCTGGTCTGTGCAGGCACAGCCAGGAGTAGGTGGATTCCAACATAATTAGCGTGTTTATTCCTTCGGAAAGAAACTGCTGAGGCACACGCAGTGATATGTAAAGGATGCAAAACACCCCCGCCTTGTCTCATAGGAAATTGCCAGAAACAAATCAAAAATCCTGCCTGAAATGGAAAACGCAGGATCAGGTGTTTTCTCGCCGCTTAGCGACACCCGTCTGGCGCTACTGCTGCTAAATTACGGCTTTCCTTTGAAGAAAAGGCTGGGATTTAAAAGACAAGGTCACTCGGACCAAAACAAGCAGCGCGTTCCAAGCCAAGCACAGCTCAGAGCTTAACGTGGCACGGATCAGTTCCACCCCAAGGGAAAAGGTGGTGGACAACTGCGGAGTGGAAAAGCTGTCAGAGAGGGGAACCTGTGTAAAAGGAGGGTGTCTCCTAGGAGAGAGGAAGAGCAATGCAGTTTGCAGTCGGTGGAACACCAACCCGCGTGTCGTGCGTTCTACAGCGCTCGGTTGCCATAAATGCCACCTATTTTCCAAAGCACAGGAGTCGGCACCGCAGCGTCAGTGCCGAGCTGCACGGTCGCCATGCTCGGGTGAAGAAAAGATGAAAGCCTAAACGCGCTTTGCTCCAGGTGTGCTCACACAGATCCTCCGCTCAGTGAAGCAAACCCTTTCCTCACCTAACGCCAGCATCCAGAATGAGGAGCTCTCCAAAACCTTGCCTATCGCCCCAGAGTTCCTAACTTGTACAAAATAAACCTATTTTTGGTCCTTCCCATGTTGCCCTTGCTTAAAGCTCTACTGATGGGTGGTCCCAGTGCCTGGGCTGCTCCAAGCTTGCCCTACGCGCACACTAAGAGAGGACCTGGAGTCTCAGAATGACAGAATCATTTCCAGGGACTTGGAAAGCTCCCCCAGTGCAACCCCAGGATCACCAGAGCAGTCACACAGGAACACGGCCAGGGCTTTGGGTGTCTGCAGAGAAGGAGACTCCACAACCTCTCTGGGCAGCCTGGGCCAGTCTCGATGCACAGAGAGGCGCTGAGGAGCCTTACCTCGTGGATGAACCCGTAGTGCACCAGCTCTGTGGCCAGGTCCTTGGAGTTATCAGCTGCAGAGACAAGAAATGAGGAGGACGTGAAGGCTCCTGCATCTTTCAGTTCCTCCTCCAGCCAAGTGCCCCTGTCCCACCCCGCGTCGTGCCTCGTTACGCTTTAGGGCCACGCGTTGTCCGCTTTTGGCTGCCTTAGTAATTGCCAAGCAACCATGGGGTAAACAGCACAGAGGTGGCTGTGAACGGGAGCTGAACAAGGCACTGGGCAGGACTGAACTCCAGTCCCAGATCACACAGAGCACAACAGTCTTGGCAACGGGTCGCTCTGAGATTTTTAGGGTTTCTGTGATTGCTTTGGCTCAGATGGAAAAGCAGGCAGGCCTCTACCTGTAGGCAGAAACACGCAAAGAGCTGGTGGAGCAGCAACTCCCAAGGATTAATTTCCAAGTGTTGAGTTTTAGTTTGGGCTGTGAGCTCAAAGGGACTCCAGCTGCGCTCCAGAAGCCTCCTGCGTGTTTCAGGAAGGAGCCTGCTGAGCTGGGCCTGCTCTGAGGAGAAGCACCTTTCCCCGAGTCCATCTTTGAAAGGTGTTGTGGAGACTGCCCCAGTGCTGGGAATGAATCACAGAATCCCAGAATGTGAGGAGT
>NW_010166848.1:0-3096 GCF_000695765.1 Mesitornis unicolor
TGTCATCTGCAAACTTGCTGAGGGAGCACTATAGAAAGAGCTGTCACGGGGAGGGACTTGCTGTCTCATAATTCTTTTCAAACTCCTGCATTTCTTCAGACAAATTCGGCACTGGGTTCAGCTCATCCATTATCCCCTCCAGCTGCTTTTTTTTTGGCCATGTCAAGGCTCGGGCATTGAGGGGGCTGAATTTATTCCCCCAAACACAAGCTGTGTTAAGGGACAACTCGCCCATTCCTTTTCTTACCCAGCCATTGACTCAGCCCAACATCTGCTCTCCTATTAACCTCCGCTGGCCTCAAAGCGCTAATGATCTTTTCTGATTCAAGGCATCACTAAAGCGTTTAGCATTATATCAGCCACGATGGAGGAATTCGGAGGCAAGAAAACCCATCTGCTTTGGTACGCTCCTTTCGCCGTGGTGTGGTTTCATTTGTGTGTTAAAATCCAAAGGGATGGGGTAGCTCAGCGGTAACGTGACATCTCAGGTGCTAGGAATGGATGATCAAAGGGTATAAATCAAAGTGCCTCCTTAAAAATCCTTAAAAAAATCTATATAAATCTATAAATAAAAGGTTAAAAAACATACAGAAATCTTAAAATATATCTATATATTTATATTTTCCATGCGCTCACATCAAGGAGCCCAGTGCTTTTAGTTAACTTTCCCTGCCACGCGCTTGGGAACTACCTCAAACACCCCAAGATTTATTAATTTGATTTGTTTAATTGGGGTTTTTTTTTCCCCCTACTCTCGGTCACGAATTGCTTTGTACCCACAGGTCTGACATAGCAGAAGAGCTTATTCGTAAGCAGCATCGTTACCTATGGATGCCATATGGCTCCGCTACGCAATCCTTCCCAGGTTCGCTGCGTCGTAAATACCGCAAAGAAGCAGGAAGCAGATGGGAGCGAAGGGGCAACAGTTTTAACAGCGAAATTCTCGCTGCCTTCGCGCGGTAACAAGTCAGGAAATGTGCGAAGGAATACATTAAAGAGGACAAGAGGTGTTTTGAGCGATGCAGCTGTACTTTGCATGCGGTTTCAGTGCCCTTCCTGCTGCAAAGAGCAAAAAAAAAAGAGAGGATTTTACATTTCATTTACGAGGTGTTTAAGGCTCTGCGGCTCCTGAAGTGCTACAGAGAGGGAAATGCGACAGCGCAGACAAAAGGTGGTCTGAGAACGGCGTATTCGCTGGCATACAAATGCAGCTCCCAGGTGGGAACATCTCCAGGTTCTTCCCCGCCTGTGAACTCCCTTTGCTGCCGTGGGGCTCTGCAGACCATGTGAACCAAGAGCCAGAGCCAGACGATTTCAAAGGGCGGCGGAGGAATTAAGGCTCTGGCTGCAGCAACACAGAGCAGGGGCTTTACTGGGCTCCCTGAGACCAGACCCAGGTTCCCAGCCCCTGTGAAAGGGTAGGAAAACAAAAACAAAGTGATCTGGATTTTTTAAAGAAGCTTTCAGCTTAAGCCTTGAGAGAAATGAAGCCATCAAAGGGTAGGAGAGGAAGTCCTTTCATGGCTAAATAACTGGTTAAAGGACAGGAAGCAACAGGGCTGACACAAATGATCGGTTTCTGCAACGAAGAGGGATTACGGACGGGATATCTCAGGGTCTGGGCTCATCCAACGTAGTCCTAAAGACTCTGAAGAAGAGATGGAGAACAGGATGATCAATTCTATACAGAATGCATATACAAACAGGGGAAATAAAGAGAGAAGGACTGCTGCAATGGCTCAAACAAATAATTATACAGCTTGCTGTCTTTTTTTACAACACGCATCCTAACCAAAAGGTGAAGGAAGACTGAGGGAAGCACTGATTGTGTCCCCACAAATCTACTCCCAGGCCCCAATAATTCACAGATCAGGGACATCCTGGTGGCCGCAGGAGACGTCTCTTCCATGGACTTGTCCCCTTTTCCCAGTGATTCACCCTTCTAAAGCTTTAGTAGTGATAATTTGTGGTTCTGAAGAGCCCCACGCTAAACTACACAGGCGTCTCCTTGCTCTTGCCATTTATTAGCATCGTTTGATGCCCCCTAACGCTCACAGCGGAGGAGACAGTGCGAGGTTGGTGCATCTCCTCTCCAGGGCCCCTTGGCACATCCAGGGCTCCAGCACTTCTCCCCTCAGCCGAGCAATCCTCGTCTACATTATAAAAACCACAGGTTACCAAAGCTTCGATGGGGCAATGAAAGGTGATACCAGTGCAAAAAAAACCCAAAAAAGCAGCAAATTCAAGCGCATGGGCAAAAATAACACTGAATAATGTGGATTTTTGGTGGTTACAGGCTGTGTATTTGCTGTTACTACTCATGTGCTCGCCAGGAACTACTGTGGCTTGTTCTATGAGAGTGCCAAATTAGTGCTCAGCAGCACTGAAACGTGCTAATAACTTAGTAGGAAATATTAAGAGAGTAACAGGCTCCTCTCAAATATCCCACTCTCCTGTGGCATATTGTATCCATCACATAAACCCAGGTATCTGCTAAGGGGCATAGTGGGGAAAATCTGGGCTGAGGTGGTGACCAGTGGCACCAGTTCCAGCTGGAGTACTGGGATCCAGTCCTGGTTAGCATCTTCATTAATGATTGGGATGGAGGGTTGTGGTGCTGCCTGGCTGACAGGATCCTGAGGAGCTCAGTCACCTGGGAGGCCAAGTCTCGCAGCAGGATGAAGAGGATGATGAATTTAGAGCACAAATCTTATGAGGAGCAGCTGAGGGAGCTGAAATTGTTTAGTCTGGAGAAGATGATGTTGAAGGGAGACCTTACCACCCTCTACAACTACCTGAAAGGTTGTAGGGAGAGTGGGTCGGTCTCTTTTCCCTTGTAGCTGTGATAGAACAAGGGGTAATGGCCTCAAGTTGCACCAGAGGAGGTTTAGGTTGGATATCAGGAGGAATTTCTTCACTGAAAGGGCTGTCGAGCACTGGAAGGGGCTGCCCAGGGCGGTGGTGGAGTCGCCATCCCTGGAGGTGTTTAAAAGACGAGGAGATGTTGTGCTTAGGGACACGGTCTTGTGGTGGACTTAGGTATGGTTTGATGGTTGGACTCGATAATCCTAAAGGTCTTTTCCAACCAAAACCATT
>NW_010166849.1:0-2566 GCF_000695765.1 Mesitornis unicolor
AGGCAGATCAACACTCCCAACTCAGTGTCATTTGCAAACCAGGTAAGAAGGGGGTAACAAAACCCATTATTTCCTATTTCTTGTAATTTCATGATTCCTGTGCTGACAGTGGGGTTCCCAGGTTTACCAGGGGATTGAATCTGCCTGCAGGAATACTGTGAAACACATTGCAGGACAGTCAGATTTTCAAGCAGAGTGAACTGAAGGAGGTTAGTGCCTATGAAGTCCTGTTTTACCTATCTCCCGCAACATGGAAAATCCATAATATGCAGTTTTTAATAACTGATGACAGAGGAATTTTTCATAGCGCTACTGTTTTTACATTCAAAGTACCTGCTGTAGGCCACTGCAGAAGCAGGGGGATTATCTGGGCATTCAGATCTGGTGTGGCTACTGGATGCTTTTGGCTGGTTTAGGCTGGCAGGAACTCAGTTAATACAGCAGTGTTACGGCAGGGCACGGTGGGCTGTACTTCTGTGGCATGCAGGCAAATTCTTCTTCAGGGTGGAAAAGAGAATATATGGGTTCCCCTCTGGGTATTGTAGTCGTAACTTCAAGTTCTACAGCGTTTGAGGTTATTTGAATAAAAATATTTAAAGGAGAGAATAGAAGCCTTTCAGAGCATGTGAGTATTGTGCATTTGTGACAAGATAATGAACGTTCAGCTGGTTCAAATTATTCTTTGTTTCTGCCACCTTCATCATGTTGAAACTAAAAATGTTCAGAGGCTGCAGAGAGAAGAAACAAAGATGATATGCTTGAGATCAAGAATCCAGATTCCCAAGGTTACCTATTTTCTTGATGGGAGGAAGTGAAAATGGATTTGAGCCGCTTGTCCTACGCCTGTTCAGATGTCCTGGCAATAGCTGTCTATTTAATGCTGTATTTTAGACATCCGATGTCCTGACTTTTCTGTCTTTGTTTCCCATTATGATTGAAAACTTGCTTTTGATAATCACTGTATTGGCCGCATAAGATTTCCTTTGGATGCTCGTGCTCTTCACGTTGTATAGCCAGGGGTGCTGTGCATGTTGTTACTCCTGTGCTGGAAGAGGGACTGCAAGTTTTGGAGTGTTTATTACCATTCAGCAGCACTTTCATGGGAGGTTTGTGATGGAATTTGCCAGCTCCTGCAGGACCCTTTTTACTTAGTATTTCTGGCAGCATATATTTGCTTTTGCTACATGAAAAAATGCAGGAAAGCAGTAGCATATTTACAGAATGAAAAGTGTTTCATCATGGTGTCTGCAAGTCTGTGTATGAAGCAACCTTACCTCGGATGGTCTCTATCAACCCAGGCTGTAGGGTTTTTCTCTCTCCAATTTCTGCCTCCTGACCCCACCTTTCCTGAGGGCTGGCTCAGCCTGGGCTGGCTGCTGGATTAAAACAACATTGAGGAGATTTTGTTGTTCAATAAACAGCAATTAATATAGATTATTCTATTTTTTGTTTATATGCCATGTAAGGACTTCACTAACTATGTGTTGGAAATGCAGCGGTTTTGGACAGAGGAATAATTATATGCATATTTTGCTCATCTCAGATTGAGATACAAAAGACTTAATAGCTCAATTTAAAGGGCTTGCTTTTCCTTTTCATCAGTGGATCTTCAAGTAGGGTTATTTCTGGAAAGGAGGAGAACTTGCATTACTTACAATTAGGAAAAGAGAAGTGGAAATAATTTTTATATATAGATCTCGTGTCTATGTATAGCGTGTGTGTGTACTGACATACTTTAGAATTAATAAAGTGATGTTTACATAGTAATCATTTCTGTAATTTGCTGCGAGACAGATTCAGTTTTTTTCGTCCTGCCTCATAAAAACCCAACCCAATAAAAATATAATGATATGATTACCAACAGTAACAGATAGGCAGCACAGGATAATTTTAACCATCTGTCATTTCTTTAGAATATAGGATTGCTTGTGTGAGTGGTCAGGAGCCTGATCCTCCTGCTGTAGCTGAGTCTGATATTTAGTAAAACTGTTGTTTTACTAGAGGGTTGCTGTTGGGTTTATTATCTTACTATCAGTAGCCAGTAAAACCCAAAAAAGCAATGAATTGCAGAAAATCCACATATGCTAAAGCTGCTGTCCAGGCTGGGCTGGTGTCCCAGCTGTTGGCATGTGAGTTTTCTTGTGCAAGGGAGGAATTTGGTTGCATTACCTTGGAGTCGTTGAAGGAGCCTGAGTAAGGTGACGTGACTGCAATGGTGAGCTCTCCAGTCAGAGATCTGGTGGAGCGCTTGCCACTGGCATTCAGTTGATCTAAGAGGAGTCTCTCCACTAGATGTAGAAACTAATTTCTACATTAAAGACAAAATAGTTTAGCTACTATGAAGAGAAAACAGAGAACTGGTTGGATGACCAGGCCCAGAGAGTGGTGGTGAATGGTGCTGCATCCAGTTGGTGACCAGTCGTGTCCCCTAGGGATCAGTACTGGGCCCAGTTTTATTCAACTTCTTTGTTGATGACTTGGATGAGGGGATTGAGTCTACCCTGAGTAAATTCACAGATGACACCATCTGTGTCTGGGAGGAGTGTCGATCTGCCAGAGGGTAGGA
>NW_010166850.1:0-13390 GCF_000695765.1 Mesitornis unicolor
TTTGCTCCATTTACCACAACCCTCTGCAACCCTATTTCTTCTTGCATTGCCTGTAATTACTAGAAAACAGAAAGAACACCAAAAGGTTCCTGTTTAAATGGTGTCCCATCTCTCAGCCACCAAAAAGGAAGGGAAGAAGCCTTCTCAGTGTGTAAAACAAGTAAAAAATCTGAAGTCCTTGGATTTTTGCAGTGCTTAATTAATCATCCGTGTAGTAATAAACAATGCAAAAGTGAGCCTCATGCCATTCTACCCTTCTTCTGCATGGATGAACTTGTCAGCACAAGAAGTACAAGCAGATTTACCCCTATTTATTATAGAGTAAATTAACCCACACAGTTAAACGCTGCTGCAGGCAGACGTCTGCCTCAGAGAACTGAGACCTGATTTTCCAGTCTTTCCAAAGATGACATTTGAAAGAAGGATGACTTTCAAAATCTCTGCCACCTAGAAGCCCGATGCCGGGCTTTCAAAACAGTTTGACATGCAGCATGCTGAAGCTTTGAGAAAAACTAATCATTTGGATGGGGAAAGGAAAATAAACTAGTATGTTTTCTAAAGTGGCTTAAAATGAAAGGTTCACTTACAGGAGAGGAAAAAAAAGAAGGGGGAAAAAAAGAAGGGGGAAAAAGGGGGAGGGGTTAGCCTTAAGTTCAGATTTAGATAGGAACTACAGTTATTAGCTGTCATTGTTCCTTCAGGTTATGAAGGCAGAAGAGGAATGGCATGTATTCAACTAAAGGAAAACTGTGAATTTAATGGAGAAAGTACTTACAGACATGTTAACACTCGCCTTTGCAAGACCTCATTTTATAAGGATTAAGGTAAAACTGTGTTCCTAAGTAGCTTTTGTGTGTCCGTCTGCGTTGTGTTTTCTCTCTTTTGCTATGAGGACTATGGACTTTCCAGTTATACTAGGCTTGTTTTGTGTCTCACTTGCTGTTGTCATTTACCAATACAAAAGTAGAACTGTGCCCAGATATTTCAGTTCAGCCTGAACAAATAATGAGTTGCATGAGCAGCTACAGGATACCTGGCAAATTTTAACATTTTAAGATCTGTAGTGAAAAATACATTTCTTGCTGGATACCTTCAGCAGGGTAACGCAGCTGTGCTCTCAGTTTAGTGCAGCTCCATCTACAGACTGTTCTGTCCAGAAGTAAGATCCCCACACAAATAAAAGCTTGAAAGAAGGCTGTCTTTTGCAAGAGAGGCCTTAGATTTTTATCCTCCCAGTGAATAAGTATCCAATTCTAAAAACGAACTTAACTTGAATTAGTAAAACATTGCAAGACTGTTACTCTCACCATACTTCTTATTTAATTAAAATAAGTATTGCTTCTTTGAGAAAGGTGGTATAGTCACTGAGATGATTCAAGAGGACTAACACAGAGACACTAGCATGCCTAATTATTTAATCCATCTTTAAATGGTTGAGTTACAGAAACAAAACAGTTGACCAGTTGAGGCAGTGGTTTGTCTTGCCATCCCATGTAAGGCCTGGTATTCAACTGCCAATTTCTTTGCTCTTCTGAGAAAAAAATGTGCTGGTTTTTGATCTGAGAACATAATTGATTAATTACCAGTCCATATTGTCCACAGTCCAGTTATGTGCATTCTTCAGGCCTCTATTAGTAAGGCTTCGACTTCTATGCTGTATGGATTTTCTTGTGTGATTCCCTTTAAATTTAGGAAGTCCAATTCCCACAATTATATGCTAACATTGGTAAGTAGAGATGTAATTTTGTTTTGTAGAGTGCCATTGAACTTACTGCAACTTTTAAGTACTGTAAAGTACAACTAGTGGAGGGGGGTTTCAATCCAGCAGTCATCAAAGATCGCCTGTATTTCCTGGGTGACAATGAAAAGCTGTATGTACAAATGACATTTATAACTCAGTGAAAAAACATGACTTCAAACTGTGAGCATGTCAAAAAGCCTCGTGTTTTATAATATTTAGGTTTTTAAAGCAGCTGTTATTCTAACCTTTCCAGGAAATCCTATTAATATTAGCAAATAGCAGTGTCTGAAATTAAATGTGAATCTGAAATGGTTTTAATAAAGCAGAACTTCTCCAACTCTACTTGTACCTTAGCATGGCTTTTCTTTTCCTTCATACTTTGAATTTTACTTATTTTCCTACTGCATATGAATGTATTGTTAATGCTCTAAGCGTTAATATTGTGCACTTACGCCTGTGAAAGTCTTACAATGTAAGACATCTTTATGCAAATATATTTATATTCATATTAAAGGTTGATCCACTGCATTAGTAAAAATTACACTTAAGTCAAAACACAAAACTCATTACAAAAGACCATTAATGAAGCTTACAGTTGTCTCAAATGAACTACTCATTTATTAGATGCTTACATTAACTTTTGAGAGATGGCCTCTTATTCCTCATGTACAAAATAACACATACACAGAATGAGAACAGTTTCTAAGAACTAAGACGCAAACAGAATAACGGCAGGCCACATGCTTCATAATAAAGTGTGACTTGGATTTCCTTAGGATCTTAAAAAAAGTTTAAAAATGTTACCAAATGGAATAAATCTGCAAGGGGCAATGGGTGCAAGCTGGAGCACAGGAGGTTCCATGCGAACATGAGGAAAACCTTTTTTACTGTGAGGGTGACAGAGCACTGAACAGGCTGCCCAGAGAGGTTGTGGAGTTTCCTTCTCTGGACACATTCAAGGCCAACCTGGCCGTGTTCCTGTGTGACTGCTCTGGTGATCCTGCTCTGGCAGGGGTTGGACTGGGGGAGCTTTCGAGGTCCCTTCCAACTCCTGAGATTCTGTGATTCTGTGAAATCTGTTCTTACAGAAAGGGGTAGCAGGCCAAATTTTACTGGTCCTTGTAACACGTGCCTCAATGTACTCCACTCTGAGTTTAGCTGACGTTGTGAAAAGGTATAGAAATTGTTGTGATTAACCAGACTCATTGCTTCTATAACTTGAGAATGATTGTACTGGGTCAGACTGAATATCCATCTGCTGGATGGATCCTTCCAGATGGGGAGGCTGTAGGCGCCTGGAAACAGCTATGGAGAAGACAGCAAGCATCTAGCAGTGATTTCCCAGAATAATCTCCTGGCAGTCATGCTTCCTGACTTAACAGGAATATCTCTGAATTTAAAGC
This sequence comes from Mesitornis unicolor, assembly GCF_000695765.1. Classification (NCBI taxonomy): domain Eukaryota; kingdom Metazoa; phylum Chordata; class Aves; order Mesitornithiformes; family Mesitornithidae; genus Mesitornis; species Mesitornis unicolor. The sequence continues at coordinate 3,145 of NW_010166850.1, forward strand.
TGCCCTCAATAGATTTTTCTCCCCCAATATTTTTTTAATTATTCTTGAAAAATAAGTAAAACCATTTGCCTCTTTTAGCAAGTTTGTTTGCTGTGTAGCAGTCCTTTCTCCTGTAATGTCCCTTAGAGCTTCTGTTATACGAAAGGGTGAAATGTCATTCCTACTCTTTCCTCGTGCATTTGTGACTGACATACCTTAGGTAATGCTGAGAAAGGCCACAGGTGCTTAGCAAGGGCAACTGCTCTTGCAACACAGTTGCATAAAGCCTCTTGTGCACTGTAACTGATAGCACAGATGGAATGACAGGGCTGCTCTATGTTTTATACTCAGAGAGTTTTAAAATTGCCCTAATACAGCCAAATCTCTTAGAAAGGTTGCATCCTCCTTTTTGCACAGTTCAGAACTGATGTTGGCATTGCCTGCACACACAGAACCTCACAGCAGAGTAGAGAGTTTAAATCAAAGTATTAAAAAAAACCCCACAATGGTGCAAATAGAGAGCGAAATTGTTTACACAGTACTGAGGCCAGCATATTTTGTCAAAACGTTTCTAGCCTACCAGGATTGGCAAGGCAGAAATTGACATTTTCTTTACCACAGTTTAAAAACCAGAGAGTTTCATGTTACATGCCTACAAGATTTATTTGACATTTTAATCTGTAAATACATAAGGTTTCCACCAGTAAAAGCACAGGAATTTTCTCAGTGGTCATTGCCACTGCTTACATACTGAACAAAATAACATGTGGTATTGCATATGAATAAGCAAACTTTGGTTGTCTTTCTACCTGGAAAGGGCTGAAAGACTCATCTTTTACTTGTTAAACAATGGCTTGTAGTGGACAACAAGGCAGCTGAAGGCCACACTGAACGCTACACTCCGGAAAGCTTGGGACACTGTAGAACTTAATTAGTTTTTTGAAGGCACTTTTTTTGAGCATCATCACCTCTTCAGGCAGCCTGGAAAGAATTCTGGCATTTGCATGAGACTCCTTCTTGTCAGTGGCTGCTGCTTTTGAGTTACATTGCTCTAGACTACCAGTCACTGGCACATTGTTGCAGCTAAGGGAACGTGCTCTCTTTTTCTTGCCTTGAACAGATAAATAACTGAATAAAAAAGAGGTTAATTTCTGTTTGGTGACATCTTGGACATCTTCTGGAAAGCAGTCATCTAGAGGATCCCCTTGACCTTTCACTTGTTGACTAATAACACACGGACTGGGACTCACTGCTAACTTCTTAGGCTGAACAACTGTTTTTCTGGAAGGTGTTTTGTATTTTCCTCCATCTAGATAAAGCTGAGAAGCATTTCTAATGGCATCAGAACTAGGCTTAGCTATCATATTAGGGATTCTTGCCCCATCACCAGAATTGATGCAGTGCAACCCACAATTCTGGCTAACAATTTGGGCTGCGGTGTGTTGAATGATGTTCCAGTCTTGCAGAATATCTTCCCTGGTGGTGAACTGAGATGTTACAGTAAAGCGAATGATGAACTTGTCATGAATGGTTGCTGGAATAAGATAAAGCCTGCCAGAACTGCTTAGTTCTTTCAGGAGTTTTTCTGTCAGCCAGTTGGGACCCTGTTTAAAATATGAATAAGAAAAAAATACTATAGTTAGAATTTCCAGTGAAACCCAAACATCCCTGTAAGAATTCCAGTATTACAGATTCTTACGTGAAAGTTTATTCATAGTTCTTAAGGTCTGAGGAGGTATCAACTGTGGTCAATTCATTTCAAAGAGACACACAAAAGGCCCAGAATTTACCTTTAGACGAAACACAACCAGTCCAAGATGTCTCTTAGCAGGAATTTCAAAGAGTGGATCACTTTTAACTAAGGATTCAAAGAACTTGGCTGTTTCAGTACCCTATAATTAAGGAAAAAAAGTGTTTATGTATTGGTTTGTCACAAACCCACTGTAAGACATTAAATTAAGTAGCTAAAAAGAACTCCTTTCCTTACTAAAACACATTCTTGTAATGCATGAATGGTACCAAACAGAAGAATGACAACAAAGCTGAGAACTTTAAAAGACTGTCTCTATTTGCCCAAACCCTTGACAATGAACAACACTAACTAGATTATACCTAGGAATTTTCTAGAAGAAGGTTTGAAAACAGAATGTGCCTTCTCAGATTAGAGTCCTTTTGCAGCAACTGTTGATCTACAATATGATCCCTTGTATTTATGCTCCATCAAAGACTTAGGCCTGTAAGTTTTCATGGCAATGGGTTCAGCCATCCATAGCAGCCTGCCTCCCAAACAGCTGCCACTTTGCCTTAAAGAAAGCTTCTACACGTGAGTACTCAGTAATGTGCAGAAGGCATTGACTTATCGAGTCACTTTCCATTGCCTATTGCTACCAAGAAGGGTACAGGAAATGTTTTGTCTACACAGTCAATCTTTACAGATTACTTAGGAGTAAAACCAGCACACATTTAGTGTTCACATGCATGCTTTGTGTGCGAGAAGATTTCTGTTACTCATCTTTGCATCACTGAATTTATTAAACTCAGCTACCAATAAATGAACATAATCTCTTTATATTTGCATTGTTAATTCACATACATGTCGGACATGAGCTTGAAGCTTTTTCACCCCAAATGAACGAATCACAAACCACAGCTTTAGAGAACGAAATCGACGACTCAGTGGAATTTGCCAGTGCTGTGAAAACACAACAGTGTATCAGTGAGTGCAAGAACAACAAAAAGGAGCGTCCCCTTACACTGCTATGGCCGTTGCTTCAGATGCAGGTCAGAAATCTCCACTGGCAAATAATTTTACATTTGAAACATTTAGCAGATAAAATCTGCTAAACCTAGGAAATAGCCATGAAAGAAACACTTCTACTTATTTTTCAATTACTTGCAAAAATAAGGTTATTCCCCTTAATCTATGGCCTAGATGTGCTTAGATTTTTTTTTTAGTTAAATACCAGCTAATAACAAAACCTTTTTGCTTTTAAAGACCATTATCAATGTAAGATGTGTCTACTTTAGGACTGAATGCCTACTTCAGTTCCTGTAATTTGCATATTTAAGTGCCATCCTGAACATTTTCCCAAATTAACTATAAACGGTGAGAGCTGATATAGGGGTAGATGCTTTCAGAGGAAGGAACACCGACAGCGTGAAAAAGAGGGACAAAATGTGTCACACTTCTAGAGAGCGCCAGACTTACGTGCAGGATCCTATTTAACCACAAGAGGGACTCATTGATACGCTCCCCCCTCCCTTTCACTCATTCTCCAGAGACAAGCACTACCGATTTCAAGAAAACAATTATCTTTTCAGTACTAGGGCGAGATCATAGCAGAAACAATTGGCAGTGAATATTCTTTTGTTTTACTGGACTGAAATCTGCTGTAAGATGGATCTGAAGTGAAATGCCTCTTAGCTCCTATGAACACCTTAATCTGAAGAAAAACGTAATTAATTCTACTGCTATTTCAAAGCATGCTGTTTCCATTGCTCGCTCCTTTCTCTTTTTTATTACACATCAGAGATAGAAGAAAACCAGCCAACATGCCCTCAGTGGGAATTACTTCAGCAATACGATCCACAGAAATGATCCTTGTAACTAAAAAGGCAAGGCTGGATCCCCATCTGTGTAAAAATCTTAAGTACTTCAATCTCTATATCTGAAAGCTATTTTATAATTAATTTTCATAACCAGGACTCACTTCAAAGTTTTACTATTTAATCTGCATAAGGATCTCAGTATAATTGGTTTTATGCTTTTATGTAATAAGACCAGCTAGAAGATAAGCACACTCCAGAGTGTGAGGAATTTCATATTCCATTTGAACATTTCACAGGCAATTTAAAATATCAACTCAAATAACAACTTACCATGAAATCAACAGCAGCTCCTGAATTGGGATGTCTGAGGTAGACAGGGTTAACACTGAAGGTCTGATGTAACTTGTATTTATCTTTAACCCTATCAATTGTAGAATGAACTGTATTTAGCAAAGAATTGTGCAGAGAAAGATTTTGTAATTTGCACATTATCCTTTTGGTGTTGTGTTTTACCCTTACTCACCAAAATCCAGTGCAGTCAAAATGAACCATCATCCATTTAGAAGGGTTAAAAGTAAAGGAATCTGCATATTCAATTCCATCCAAGAACAATCGAAATTCAGGACATACAAATGCTGTTCCTGCATATGCAGCATCAACATGAAGCCAGAGTCCCTCAGCATCACCTGTTGGAATTGCAATTGCTATGTCAGGGATATAAAGAATCAAAGTACATGCTTCATCTCTCTTCTCTGAAAACTCAATGCATGCTTTTGCAGGAGGCTGACAGGGTGAAAACAAAACAACAAGCAAGACAAACAACGGACAATAAAACTGTAGTTTTATTCTAAAGCTGTAGATCCAGAACCCCAAAATAGAGGAAAAATGCTGAAATCAGATGGACTCTATAACAAAATGCACTGTTCCATATTTCATACGAGTGAGACTTTTTAACATTCGGTTTTTCTCACCTGCCTTTTTACCAAGTGAAATTCCTCGGTACAACTCAGTTGCACAAAGCCAGAATAAGGACACAGTGGTAAGCAAAAGAGACCCAGAGATAGAAGCCACACTACAACCCGTAAGAGAAAGTTCTGCACGTCTTCAGCAGCTACTTGTCAGAATTTATGCTGGAATGGAATCTGCAACCATGCCAACTGTTGTAGGATGGATACATAAATATTTAACCTAGTAAAGGATGTCCTACCAAATATTACCTTCAAAACACCTTTACCAGGTTAAATATTTATGTATCCATCCTACAGCAGTACTGCACTCTGTACTGCAGTCTGTATTCCCTGAATAACCACATTAAAGATTTATCAGTTGGCAAATTTCATCCATCTTGAATAAAATGTGTTTTAGCATCCTAATCTAAATCTTACAGAAACCACTTCAAAGTCCTGACTGACTCTACCGATCTTTGAGATGCATCTGAAAAACTCAGCTGTTCGCTGTTTCTACTCTCCTTGGTTTTAGCATGAAAAATTTTCATACTACCTTTTCTGTGCCATCATAGCTTAAAATCAGGAAAAAAGAGACACTTACAAATTGGACCCAGTTCTGCAAGATTGTCAAAAGCACAAACACCAGTTGTACCCAAAGTTGCACAAACCTAGAAGAAAACAAACCCGTTAAGATGACATTTTTTAATAAATGGATGCAGAACTTTAGAAGTGGAGAGGCTATCATACACAGTCAAAATTATATTTTTTTTGTTCAATAAAATGGAAATTCTTGTATACATTTTAACCTTCAGCTAATGTATTTTAACACAAGAAATATTTCAGATATAATTTTATGTTGACATGAAGAATACAACACTATGTCAATAACCACAACCAGAAAGATGAACATACAAAGACTGGCACTAGGCCTTTCTTTCTGTCTTCTGCAACAGCTTTCTTCAACGTTTCACCTCTGAGGGAAAAGTTCTCATCCACAGGCAGAAATTTCATCTTCACAAGAGAAATCAAGCCAGCCTTTTCTACGGAAGAATGTGCCTTTAAAAAAAGAAAAGCAGAAGGCAAGCTCTAAGCCTGAACAGTTGTGGTAAGTTATGACCTTATAAAAGACAGTGGTTGCAAGAAAAGCTGAGATAAGGTCCTTATTATAATCCATATTAATATAAGTCTGGAAGTTTCTTCTTTGTGAACAACTAAAAGAAACAACACACTGTATTTCCAAGGAATGCATGTGCTTCACTTATTTGGGTACTGCTCTCTAAAGTGTAGTAGTAGACAACCTCACCTTGTGTTTTGAGGACCAGTTATCAAAACTTAAAGGATCCTCCAGAAATGGATCAACCTCAGTTTATTCTCTTCTCCCTGACATAAGGTGATAAAATCTCCTTAGCTTTCCTTCTGCATGGGGTAGACCAGAACCTCTCACAACAAAATGCCCTTTTAGTTATACTAAGAGAGAATCAGCATGAGTGTCTCTCCTGTTGCAGTATTTACAAGGGAATACAATTGTTCAGTTCAGGAGCCAAACAACAGAAGAGGTTTGCAGGCAGAGTCACAGTACTCTGTAGATGTTTCCTCCAAGAACAAGCTCAAGAGGCCTGGAGTGGAAACCACAACAACTAGGAGCAGCACTGAGGTAATGCCCTGGGTGTGCCTGTGTCCAAGTGGAAGGAGGCTGTGAAGAAATCTCATGAAGCAGCATGAGATCAGCACGTAGTTACTGGAGTAAAGCTTTGTGAAAAACAGGAAGGAAGCACAGAAATGAGTCATGTGAAACAGTCTCTTGAGGACTGCTGAGGCCCTACAAAACCTCATCTCACACTCATTTAGTTTCCCCATTTGCAGAAAGCAACATTAGAGGGATTCGTTCATGCTTGGGAGACATTTGTGTCTGTGTTTTTCTCTTGGTACAGAAATGCGCGTTCACATTGTATGGTCTGGGTGAGACAGCAAAAGTTAATTTCTTCATAACCACAAGAACCTACTTGATCAGACGCATAAGCGATGAGGTGAGAATTGAGCGAGGACTCATCAGTGTCTGGCTCAGAAAGCTTCATCTCCAGAATTTTGTTTTTCCTTGCTGCTAGCAGCGCAACCAAGGTTGATTCACTCACAGTGCTCTGCAAAGACATTGCTCATTTATTGCAACTTACTACTTTATTGCCATTTTGTCAGAGATTTACTGAAGTCACTGTTGTGTTCAGCTGCCCACCCACTCTTCTATTTCTACTCTTGCTTTCTGGGATGCAGTGAAAAGTCACTAGCTGAGCAGCATCTGGCTGGGCCTGCAATGCAGAACAAAGTCTTTCAACTGCTGTATATTTTTAACGTGCAGGACTGAGTTGGGGGGAGTAAATAAATCGCATTTTCCTTTTGTTCTTCTATAGCCAGAATGTAGTATGTCCTATAAAAATTACAAACCTGAGCATAGCTCCTTACAACAACACAGAGCCTCAGCACGGATTCCAAGTGATACTTGCTTAGGCTTTATGAGAGGAGGTAAAGGTTCAGGCCTTGATCCTGCAACTCTCAGAGACAAAGTGGACATGAGAGAAAAAAAAAATCACTTCTGTGGCTAAGGAGCGCTAGCAGAAGGACAGTGACAAGGATTCCTTCTCTAATTATGTAAGAATCACTCTTGTGAATAATTCGGTGATTTTAAAGAGACTGAAGAAACCAGTTCAGACTCTCATTTATCCTTAGTAAGACCACAAGAGTACCTGCTCCTCCTCCATAACACAATTAGGCAATTAGGACTAAAGGCAATAGCAATTTCTTTTCTATAACCTTCTATATTTAATACTAAAAATCGTGAAAGTAATGTCAAATTGGGATTTGTCTCTATTCAGATCAGTAGAGCAAATCTGGTTGGTTTTGTCTCCAGGAAAACTATCACCCAGAGGGAAATTCACGTGAGTGAAAACAGAATGTTGATGAGGCCATCTCTGATCTTCCCTACCTGTAATACTCCTCCGCCCACACTGTCAGGATGGTGGTGCAGGAATTTATCTGGAAGACCCAGCATTTTAGCCAACCAATCCATCACATTCATTTCCAGTTCTGTACAGGCTGGACTGGAAGCCTAGAAAAAGCAAAAAGAATTAGGCTGGAATTCACCCTACATACATAGTAGAAGTACAACCCTTAGAGGTTGTACCACATATTGCATTTTAATTAATAGCTATTAATACTTTTTAATTGCCTTGGGAGAAACCTCACCTAGATGCAACGAAGGCAGATGACAAACTTTGTAGCATTGGATATATAAGCAGCTAACCATGTAACACTATGGCTCATACTTAGCAGAAGACAATGCTATTGTAATAAAAATTATGTTGTTTGGCGAGTTTTATGTTAAGGTTGCAGCTGAGAGTGAGATCCAGGTACCTTGCTCATTACCAGTTGCTCTTTTGGAACATCAAACACTGAGAATCACACCAACCTCCTTAAATGCTCTCTCCAGCTTACCTGTATCACCTTGGTGTTAAGCTTCTAAACTGTTTTTAGAGTAATTAAAAGAGAAATCACAATGAGCCATATGAGACAAAACCGTGGAACTGCAATCCACCACACAAGTACATGATTTTGATCCCTAAAGAAAATGGCACAGATTCATCTTCCAACCGAGCAGAGTTAAGGAAGACTTTTTGAAGAGTGGCAAAAGAAAGATTAAAGCTGTTCACAGTGTCCAGCTTTCCACTTTTGGAAGAATCTGTTTACATTGCAAACTTAACAGAAATCTATCAAAACTAGATTAGGGCACGGAAATTTGTGTTTCTGTGTATAAAATGAGCTAATCTGATACAACTACATGGAGACCATAACCATCAATTTCTAATAGGTTTATGAGCTTCTACTGCTCTCTTACATGGATACATACATCTAAAAATCTGGGCAACTTCACCACTGGAGAAAACTGGCTTCAGAACGCTACTGAGGTATGTGGAATGATAACCAAGTAGCGCTGTGTAGCTTCTGCAGGGGGATACCAAACACTCAGATACTGTGGGATAGGTCACTAAACAATTCTTTTCAGAAGAGGAAAAATGAGTTTTCTCAGAGGAGCAGGAGAACTGGAATGCAGCCCAGCCTACCCTGCAGTCATGGGCGGTGGCTGCTCCATTACCTGCAGTGCTTGTGTAACAGCCTTGGCACCGAGATGACATGACAGGGAACAATGCTCACAATGGGATATGCAAAGAATTAGAAAACAGACAGTTCTAGTGGTATGTTTTCTTCATTCATCTCTTAGTATGAGGTAATGTTTGTCATATATTCTGTTAATCTATTTTTACAAGTGACTTTTTTCATTTATGCAAGTAACATACAATTAAAGTTAATACACTGACTCATAGAAAAGAAAGAATGACTATGGCCTGCTCCTGCATAATACACACAGGAGAAGAGTATTTAAAATAACAACGAAAGAATTACCCATGTGAATCCCAAGCAGTTAATTGCATCAGCCAACATGTCTCCGAGGAGTGAAGGCCAGGAAGTGAGCGCTGGAAAGTAGGCATGCATGTGTGGGCTTTGCCAGTGGACTACCTAGAACAAAATTATCTAGAAGTTAAGTCTGAAAATGTCACAAAATTCTGCACGAGAAATAGCGATTAGCATCTGTTTAAAGTGATGCAAAAGGATCACAGCAACAGAATATATGCAATTATAGATCTGCTAGCAGAAACTTAGAGAGATGATATCAACAGGAGTGCAGCACCAGCAAATGATAACACTGTGCCGTTACTAGATAAATTCCAAATTATAGAAAAAGCGTTTATCTGAATTAGACAGGCAGACAAAGATTCGGAACAGGAAAGAATGGCCTTTTGAACATTGCACAACAGTCAGAAATATTTATCGTTATAAGAGGAATCCTTGCAAAAGTTGCTTTAGCTCATTTTGTCAAACAGCTTGTCTTTAGCTACACACAGCAATTTACAATTGTATAGCTCACCTCTGCACACCTGAAGGAGCTCGTAGGCAGGACACCAATGTAAGCATGTTTAAAGTGAGTACCTCTCCTACATCAGATCAAGTTTCGGCAAATATCTATAATTTTTTTTTAAACAGACTTTGAAACAGCGTCTTACATAAAACATTTAATTAGGAAATATGAACTTCCTTAGCAGAATCTACAGTATTTATGCACAAGAGGAAGGAGACCCTTTATCTTTCAAAAAAAAAAAGACGAGTCTTTTATGTACATGAGCTTGGGCAAGAGATGTTTCACCTTGCTGTGCCCGAGTTTCCCTATCTCTGAAATTGATATGATGCACTTCAGCATGTAGAGGCCTTGTGAAGCTAAATTCATCAGTGTCAAAAAAATAATTGTTTCCCTCTAGGCAAACATGAGTCCTTCTTTATGTATAAAATACTTCAAAAATATATTCACTCTATCCCCTAAAATTGTAGTTAGGAACATAACAGTAATCCTCAGAATCCTGCTATGGACATAACATCTACAAGATTTATTCTGTACTTTAGGTGCTTTGCTTATCTAGATAAATGTTCTGCAGAACCTGTGCATTCCCAGGAAGTAATGGCTTTCTCCTGTCACACTTATACTTTAGCTCTTACCCCAGGCATAATAATCTTCTCTATATCTCCAAAGATGTTGTCCCAGCTGTCTGGGTCCATTGGGGCAGAATCCGGCAACTGGGCTCTCATGTAACCTGGCTGTACATCAGGAGTCACCCGTCTCTCTCTCACATTGCTCAGGTACTGGCAAATGTAATCCACCATCTCTTTCC